>NC_137813.1:52624215-52636715 GCF_963921795.1 Nannobrachium achirus
TAGGGGACTCCAGTAAACAAAGCATATGAGGTGTGAATAAATGAGCGTATTCTTTATTTTCTACCAGAAAGCAATCATATGAAGGTTAAAATTCGACTTGCATATCATACTTTAGGAATGGGAAATCCATCATAAGTAAATCATACTTATTTTCAAAGATAGGGGGAGACAAAGGAACCTTTGGATGTAAAGAGGCAGAGGGAATTGTGAGTTCTCTCTCTCTCACACACACACACACACACACACACACACACACACACACACACACACACACACACACACACACACACACACACACACACACACACACACACACACACACACACACACACACACAGTATACAGTATAAAGATACAGGTAATTAAATATACTGGAGAAACAACACAAACATACTGACTAATAATTTAGCAAGAGAGCTGCGTTGGAGACGCCGATAGAGAGAGGAAGCAATTGAGAGAGAGAGACCGTGTTTTTCTTATGGTGATCCATCAAGTCCAGGGGCCCTGCAGGGATGGTCCAACAAAAGCTGCTCTCTCTTTCTCGCTCTCTCTCTGTCATTCTTCCTCTTATTTCCACATCCCACACTGTTTAGACAGGTGTTGCTCCGTGGGGCTAAACAAATGAGCCTTACAGCGTCCGGTCAGAGAAAGCCACCATTGCTATATTTGAGTGCCTTTGTGTCACCTCAAAACATCGCCACGAGAGTGTTAATAGTAGTTAGCCTCCGCCCATCGTTTACGACCCCCCGGTACAAGGCGTTGGCTACAAGCTCATTCAAGACTGTAGTGTGTGTGTGTGTGTGTGTGTGTGTGTGTGCAGGGGCGTCACAAGGGGGGGGGGAAGTGGGACTGAGTTAGCAGGGCCCAAGGTGGAGGGGCCTTAATTATTTTATACTTTAGCTATTGAAAAATAGCAGATATACAAGCTCACAGCGCGTCACCGAGTGCCACGCTGCAAGCTTGTAGATCTGCTATTTTTGATAAGTCGTGAAAATGTGTGCAAATCTTTGAATATATGTATTTTTTAAGCGAACATTTGTAACTCAAAATTTGCTTCATGGGGGGGTCCCTGGAACTATATATTTTAAGATGGGGGTCCGTGGCCAAATACATATCATTTTGGGGGTCCTTCACAAGAAAAGGTTTGAGCATAACTGACAATAGAAACATAGGTTTTTCAAAAAACCTTAGAAGGATTTGAAATATTCAAAGACTATAGCAGATCTATACAGCTTGTACACCTGTACAAGCTCGCAGCGTGGCACCGAGTGCCGCACTGTGAGTTTGTATATCTGCTATTTATCAATAGTCAAAGTACCCAGGGCCCAGAATTTGGTGCGACACCCCTGTGTGTGTGTGTGTGTGTGTGTGTGTGTGTGTGTGCACACGCGTGTGTGTGTGTGTGTGTGTGTGTCTACTTGAATTGAACCCAACCAGCATCTTTGTGTGGGGGGCAGCAGGCCAACTTATGCAATGTGTTAGAGATTTGCAGAGCTAATGCGTCTTATCTCCCACCCGCCTGGATTCTTCTGAGATGACTCTTCAGAGCTAAAGCTGATTACCCACAATAAGGCTGTCCTCGCGGGTGGAGAGAGAGATCAGCTCAGGCAGTAGCTAATGCCCGGGCTAGAGTAAACACATCTTAGGAAGTTAGGATCGAGTTGCGTTAATGGAGAGGTGGCGGTGGCCGTCCTAACCCCTTGAGTTTGAACAACACGGGCTATACCTATGACTAGGGCTGTCACAATTGTTACATAATCGTCCAATCGCCATTATTTGACATAATCGCCATTATTTGACATAATCGCCATTACTTGACATAATCACCATTATTTTTCACAAGTGTCATAACTCACAATCGTTTCCATGTTGAAAAATGTTTATATCTTTTTAAAGTAAAAAATAGTGGAAATAGCCAATCTACAAGCTCACAACGCGTCGCGAAGCTTGTAGATCGTCTATTTCCACTATCAATGTTCTTTTTTAAGTAGAAAGTTGTCAAATATGTCAGTAATTTATTTGTATACTTAGGTTATGTGTCATATCTACCATGTGCAACTTCAAAGCCTAAAAGCCAAACAGAAATGTAATTGTCAACGACAAAAAACACAATTAAATCGTTAATCGCAATTATTTGAGTGACAATTATTCGTCGTGTAAAATATCATAATCGTGACTGCCCTACCTATGACTGCCCTCTGTCCCCTGACAACCAAAGCACTGTTGCCCTTGATGGCTCCATCCCCACGGCCCAATGAAGCCAACATTGTTTTAAATTACCCCGACAGATGTCTGCTTGCCCGCCCGCCCGGCCGCGGGGAATGAAAGAAGACAGCGAGTTATCTCACTGCTGTCTCCAATTTTCGGTGTCCCATCGCTAGACTCTCTGAGCACCGTGGCCCGTTGCCACCGTCTCCTTCGGAGAGCACAAGGATCATCAGATGTGACAAGGCTCCTAACTCAATTTCGGTCACAGGGGATCGATTGTTGATCTCAAAGCATGCCCATTGCCGCCGGTAGGGCTCAACGAATCACTGTGTCAGTGGCGTTCAGAAAAAGGTAAGGTATGGCAACATGACTGGTGTCTTCGCACGCGTGCAAGACACCAGCCATGTTGCCATACCTTAGCAACAGGCATGATACATTTACTTTAAGAAGTACATTCTATTTTTTTCCCCCAAAATGTCTATGGTTTCTTGGGCTGGATATGGCAGTCTGGAACAATTGTTCAAGTGCGGCTAAACTTGGCATAATATAGTAAACGTGCCACAATTAACAATAATGAATTGCACCTGTGCAGCTGACCTGCGGAACCTGGGAATATACTATTCTGTCAAGATGGGGAGAATAAAAGTGTGGAGAATATAATTATAATACCTTGTTAAATTTTGCATTTGTAGTTATTTTAATGTAATTTAACAACATAACCAGCACAGACAGACAAAGAGACATTCATGGATTTATATTTTAAAGTAACCAATTGTATTCTCCCCCCTGGACCCAGGGTATGGCAGCTGCATACCCCTGCTGCCATACCCAATTGACGCCCCTGCACGTGTCCCCACTCCTCTCCCAAGCTGTGCCCGCTTCAATTAGCGGGCCTTTCAGTCTGATTCAAGAGAGCCAATCCCTTTTTTTTCAAGGCATGTGATCTTGAAGAGGGGACTTTTCTTCTTGTAGTGTTTTTCACCTTATCAAGTGAGGCCCGGGCTGGGCCCCCCTTTTTTTTCACCCCCCGAAACAAAAGGGCCAGTGTTGTGCTGTCCCGCGTCAACCATGTGTGTTTATGTAGATGTGTGCGCAGAGCACATATAAACATGTGGGAAGCTGCGGAGGATTCCTTTGCTAAATCAGAAAAGCGTGATCGTGCGCGCTTGTGCGTGTGAAAGGTAGTTTGACTCCAGCCAGGAATTTACCCGCCGACGTGCTAAACTCTAATGAAGTTAAGGGGCGGCGGGGGCAGGGGGGTCGCAGCCTCACACCACTTTCCTCGAAGGATTTGTATCATCAAATTTGCTGTCCTGCCTGCCAACTAGGGATGGGACGATACGCGATATTATCGTTTACCGTGATAAAAAACACTCACGATAATCGTATCGTGGAGATTTAATTTATCGTGATGTCGTCCTCCGTCATGCACTGGGATCAATTCACCTTTTTGCCGAGCTGCATAATTGGCACCATTTAAACCCTCTATTGGTAAAACGTGCTTATAATATACGTACTTGATAGTTGATACAGTCTTTTTATCCACTCTCTACTTTGCCAAAAAATAGCCGGTCTACAAGCTCTTGTAGAGCTTGTAGATCGGCTATTTTTGGGCAAATGTTCCCGCCCCAGGGTAATGGATGTTGGGGATATTTTGATTATCGCGATAATATCGTAAATCGCGATTTCTTTGGTCATAATAATCGTGATATGACATTTTCGTATCGTCCCATTCCTACTGCCAACCCTAGAATCAGCAAACGCTTCCAAAAACGCTTCAAAAAGACAAATCTTGACTTCATCTCGTTGCAATTGAGGCGTTAGAAAACCGTGTCAAGTGTAACTGCTTAAACAATCCTCTAGATTAAGTTCTCATTTGCGCAAATAAGGATGAAAGTGTCGTCGTAAAAAACAAAACAAAAAAAGACTAAGTGCCGTAACCAACCGCAGAGCGGCTCCTGGGTTTGAACACGGGAGCAAACGGGTAGCGACGGTGGAGGGATTAAGAGAAGGTCATGGAGGGTACGGGTGGTCCCACCCGCCCCTCCCCCGCCCTGTCACCTACTGGTACTGCAATCCAGCACGGGCCCCCCCCCCCGCCCCGGCCCGGACCCCCAAAACATCAGACGGACGGTCCCATGACTCACTGACCCAGTGACACACACACACACATGCGCGTGAGCACACATGCACACACACCATGCACATATGGAATCACGTATGTACACAATATGCAGTCAAATGCACAAAACGGTTCACATATTAGCACGACACAAAATACACACACACCACACACATGTTGCGCGCGCATGCACACACACACACACACACACACACACACACACACACACACACACACACACACACACACACACACACACACACACACACACACACACACACACACACACACACACAGAGTCTTTGGTCAGGCTGACAAGTGGCACTCAGTGAAAACAAAGAACAGGGTGTCCCCCTCCTACATTCCAGTCTGCATTAAAGCTGTGGGGCTTTGCATGTGTGTGTGTGTGTGTGTGTGTGTGTGTGTGTGTGTGTGTGTGTGTGTGTGTGTGTGTGCACACTACCCCAAATGAACTTCTTGTGGGCTGCCCATTTGGGGTCCGATTTTACACTTACACAAGTTAAATGAATATTGAGCATCTTATACTGTGTGTGTGTGTGTGTGTATGTTATTGTGTGTCTACTGAGAGTGGATGTGTACTGTTAGCACCGACTGCGACCTCCCCCATACTAGTGTTGCTTTTTACAGCAAATTTTGATTTAGTTTTAGGTATAGCCTTTTGAATAAAATTCCATTTAGTAATCTGAAATTTTTGAGTTTTAGTCGACTAAATAATATAAGATTTTAGTCGACTAAATTTACAATTGATTTCGCCACAAAAAAATATATATTTTGGCAGGCGAAAATACATCTACATCCTACAGATGTCAGTAGTTTTGACAGGTTATGTATTAATTTTACAATATTCAACGGGTTGAAAGGTTGCAATGTCAAAACAGGGCTAGTGTAACTCTGTATGAGTGATCTGCTGAAACAGCCGTCATATTATATAGGTTCCATATAGGGAATAAAATGAGATGGTGGAAAATGTCCCGTACAGGGTCACGTACTTCACATGCTCCTGTGTGTCTGTTCTACCGTCGTGCGATTCTTTGGCATGTTGCAGCAGCATAACATGCACACACTCACACGCACGCACACACACACACGTGGATGCATTCATGCATGCACACACATGAATGCACGCACGCATGCATGCACACACAGTGCACACATGCACTCTACCCCACCTGTCACCAAGTTACTCTCCGCTTTTGACCAATTCTTTTCAGAAAGTCTCTATCTTGAACTACCTTAATCACACGCACGCGCACGCTGCGTTGCCAAGCCGTTGTTCCGTAGCAGAGCGGAGTTTGGCAGAACATCAGTGACGGCTGCAGTGCTCAGACATGTCAAGGAGCATTCAGGCCCTCCAACCATGCTGGGCCTAGGGATGGGACGATATGAAAATGTCATATCACTAAAGAAATCGCGATTTACGATATTATCGCGATAATCAAAATCCATTATCCTGGGGCGGAACATTTTCCAAAAAATATCTGATCTACAAGCTCAGCTATTTTTTGAAAAAAAAAAAAAAAAGACATCAAGTACGTATATTATAAGTATCTTTTACGAATTATGGAGAGTTTAAGTGGTACTGGATATGCAGCTTGGCAAATAAAAGGTGAATTGATCCCAGTGCACGAAGGAGGACAATGTCACGATAAATTAAATCTCCACGATACGATTATCGTGAGTGTTTTTCTTCACGATAAACGATAATATTGCTTATCGCCCCATCCCTAGCTGGGTCCTCTTCTTAATGAGGCTGTGAGAGAAAGCAGGGAGGGAGCCATGTTTCAGGAGACGATAACGGGATACCTTAACATCATCTTTATTGCGACCGTAGGTCGCATTTACTATCAAACCCTGCACAAAGTGTCAGTCCGTCAGCCTGTCTGTCACACCTCACACGTCACACTCTTGCCCTGCTTATATCTCCGCAACCGTTGCCCCGATCCATGCCAAATTTTGCACACACCTTCCTTACCTGCCAAACTACAACCTCCAAGGACCCCCGGAGCTCCAGGGACCCCCAGGTCCCTGGGGGACCCCCAGATGTAAAAAATGACCAAATGTGCTAAACTGACCAAATGACCACCCCCACGGGGCTGCTCACGGGGAATTCCCGGGGACCACCCACTCCTGGTGCTCCAGAACGGATGCAAAAGTGGTGGCGCCCCCAGTGGAGGACCCCCTACACTGCAGCTCACATAAAATGCCGTAACTCCGGCTAGGAGCGACCGGGACAGCCGGGGCCCGTACCTATTCGTCCGCCTTGTCGGCGCGGAGACCCCACCCCTCATTTCTCACATGGCCCTCTTCTAGCGCCACCATGAGGCCGATTCTTGCAAAACAAATTTTTGGACACTGCTCCTACAATTTTTGCCCTAAAATCACGCAAATCGGTACACAGTATGTCTACACTCATCCCATCAACATGAATCTCTCCCATATAGCGCCACCTCCAGGCCGATTTTTAAAAACACATTTTTGGACACTGCTCCTACAGATTTTGCCCGAAAATCACGAAAATCACTACACAGTATGTCTACACTCATGTCATCAACATGGATCAGGAAGATTTTGGCAAAACACATTTTTGCCCTATTTGTGGAGATAAGTGACCTACGGTCGCTTATCTCCCGATTAGGGAGTGTTACTGGTATTTATCAGCTTTATGTTTTTGCTCCAGAACACACATTTGCGTGGAGCAAACTGGCAACATTTGCCTGTGTCTCCTCAGAGGTGAAATAATGGCCTTCCCACTCAAGAACAACTGTCTTTATATTCTGTTGTAGATGAACCACGTGAACCCTAGACAGTCTTCATTCTTGGCATGTCATGAAAGGTATCCGGCCAAAATTTGCAGATCTACAAGCTCAAGCATTGCAAAAGGCTTTAAATATCAAGTCAGATGGTTAATCTTTCAATCTTTCAAGTCAGATTTCTTTCTCTCTCCCATGGATTTAAGTCAAGTTCCTTGAGCTTGTTTCAGTGCTAACTCGGGCCAGACAATTAACCATTAAGATATATAGATTTTTTATAATTTTTTATGTAATTGTAAAATGTTATATTTATCAACGAAACAACATGAAAACATATTTATTGTATGTTTACCAGACTACATTGATTAGTCTGATAAACCACTTAAGTCTGAAAAAAAAGAACGTCATTAATAATCGAGGCAAAAGTTTGAAATAATCGTTAAGTCCTATCGCCCTGGAAGTCATATCACCCATGCCCTTTTTCTATGTATGTACATTTGACAAAACTGTTCAAACATGACGCCTGTGGCAGTCTGGGGTTACGTAAATGGTTCTGTGTCATCTAACAAGCCTGCAACATTGACAGACTGTTTTTTCAGGCAGGAAAAAAGTGGAGTTTGAAGTCTGTGCGGTCTCACCCTTTAATACGGCTTTTCTTTTTAATGTTTTATTTCAGCCAACAGGTGCTTAAGAGGATAAATAGCAGCTTTACATACATAACTAAGTGATGTAGGCATTAGTGTGTGTGTGTGTGTGTGTGTGTGTGTGTGTGTGTGTGTGTGTGTGTGTGTGTGTGTGTGTGTGTGTGTGTGTGTGTGCACACGTGTGTGTGTCTGTGTGTATTTATGAGTCCCCAGGCACTGTGTTATTTGCAATGTTACGACATTGCAAACGGCTGGCTGGAATGCATCTTCCAGATGTGCTTTTAGTAAGTGGAAGTAGGCTTCACCGCCACTAGACTAGGCTGCCTTTGTGTGCGTGTGTGTGCGCGCACGCGTGTGCACGCCAGTGTTACATTTGTCGACTAAAAGGTATGACGAAAAATACTCGTAAACTACCGCTTTTCACTGACGAAAACTAAGTAATAAAACTAAGCAATGGTGATTAAACAATTTTGTCATGTAAAATGTTATAGGGAGGGACTAGTGGAGAAGAGATCCAGTTGAACCAAGTAATTTTATACTTACAGAAATAGCCGATCTGCAAACTCACAACACGTCTACGATGTGTTTTACATGGCTTGTAGATTGTCTATTTTCAGCATATCCAAGTATAACGCCATCGATGCCTGCCAACATAAACTTTAATCGACTAATATCAACTGTATATTTAGTCAACTAAACTAAAAGTAAATCATTTCAGATGACTATGTTATGTTGATGAATTGAATATCAAGGACCTCCAACGGAAAAAAAGGCAGCAAGCTCCTTTTTGCCCTTTTGGGGTGTTCCTTTTAGGCAGGGTGTTTTGACTGTACTTGTGCTGTACTATATCTTTTTTCTTTTGACTGTACTTGTGCTGTACTACATATTTGTCTAATAACATATTCAATCAATCAATCTACAAACTGTGACTATACAACTACATGGAATTGTATACAAAAGACTAATGACTAAAACGTTTGCTGTCAAAATCAACACTGGTGCGCACGCGTGCATGTGTGCCTGCGTGCATGCATGCATGTGCCTGCGTGCATGCATGCATGCGTGTGTGTGTGTGTGCGCGCGTGCGTGTGTGTGAAGTGTGAGGACATGCAGGGTCCCATCCACACTGTGGTCGTCGGAGCTCCACACCTTCAAGGAATGTGGAGAGAGAGGGGGGTTGCATGTACCTGGACAAGCCCAGGCAAACCAACCCCCCCACCTACACCTACACCTACACCTCCCTGCATGTCCACAGGCCAGCCCTCCCCCTGCAAACTGGGCCTGGTGTGTAGACTGTAGACGACCCCCCGCCCCCATCCCAATCCTGCTGGATTCAGTTCTCGGGGGCCTCCTCCTACCTGTGGTGCTGGTTGAACCCCATGCTTATTTGACCTGTTCAGGTTCATATCCCACACACAGCGCTCAGCTACCCTGAATCCTTTTACTTGTATGTATATAAACTACATGTATACAAGCTATAGTTACCGTATAAGTTATACTGTAGTTATATAGTTAAATATATAAATACTACCAGTAAGACTCCCTAATCAGGAGATAAGCGACCGTCAGGTCGCAGCGTGATTTTAGGGCAAAATTTGTTGGAGCAGTGTCCAAAAATGTGTTTGGAAAAAATCGGCTTGATGGTGGCGCTATATGGGACAAATCCATGTTGATGAGATGAGTGTAGACATACTGTGTACCGATTTGCATGATTTTAGGGCAAAATTTATTGGAGCAGTGTCCAAAAATTTGTTTGAAAAAATCGGCCTGATGGTGGCGCTATATGGGACAGATCCATGATGATGACATGAGTGTAGACATACTGTGTAGCGATTTGCGTGATTTTAGGGCAAAATCTGTAGGAGTAGTGTCCAAAAATGTGTTTTAAAAAATCGGCCTGAGGTTGGCGCTAAATGGGACAGATCCATGTTGATGAGATGAGTGTATACATACTGTGTACCGATTTGCGTGATTTTAGGGCAAAAATTGTAGGAGCAGTGTCCGAAAATGTGTTTTGCAAGAATCTGCCTCATGGTGGCGCTAGAAGAGGGCCATGTGAGAGGGTGGAGGTTGTGGTTTGGCAGGCAAGGAGTGTGTGTGCAAAATGTGGCATGGATCGGGGCAACGGTTGCAGAGATATGAGCAGAGCAAAAGTGTGACGTGTGACTGACGGACAGCTGGTCGAGGTTTTGATAGTTAAGCCCTTTGCACACAGGACAGTTGCGTTTTTTTCGTTTGCGGCATGAATAAAACGCATTGGATTTGGTGTGCAAGGCTGTGCGGAATCGGCGCTGCGGATCCCAAAAGGAGTCATAAAAGGAGTGATGAGTTTTTTACCGCATGCTACAAGACGCACAAATCGAACTGTTTTCGATCGAGAAAAAAACGCACGGCGGCAGCCACTCGTCGCACGGCTAATTCGGAGCCGGTGTGCATGAGGTCATAGAGAATCATTGTTCTCTTTTCAAAAAATTATATTGTCCGTTTTATCCGTGCGGTTAAACGCGCCTGTGTGCAAAGGGCTTAACTGTGACCTAACGGTCGCAATAAATAAATACTGTGAAGGTGTGTGTGTGTGTGTGTGGAGTTTAAAAACATTTAGATTGTCAATAGATTCCCCCTCTTTTTTCCCCACTGTATCTCTTTCTGCTTTCTATATTTTGTGGGTTTTAGAGGCGAAGAGCATGAAAAGGAAATGGCACTGTTGGTCTTTCTTGTATAGAGGGTATGTGCATTCATAAAGTAAATGGCAAATCGAGTGGCAAAGTGAGTGGCAAAGGGAGTTAAACAACGTTGTTTAATGTTGTTTAATGCAATTAGATAGACTTTTCTTTTTGGATGTATGGGCTGTCAAGGCCAGAAAGTAGTTTTTTGCCACTCAGTAGGCGTTTCCACATAACTTGGTGGTACTGCGTTAGCCTTGCTCAGCTATACCATCCACCCATGTTAAAACAAGGAGGGGATGTTAAGTGTTAGTTTGCTGCATTAGTACTAGGCTGTTTATACCAGACCAGTACTGCGTGACACAGCCAATGCAACACTGGTTATGTATAGACTATCTAATAACCCCACAGCTGGCTGCTATCTCTGCACATAAACACACAAACATGTGTTTAATTTAGCTTTGGAGTTGGAGTTCCCCTTCATAATAACCACACCCCCCATCAGTGTGTGCAGGAGTTATAAAGACTAGATCTAATAGAAGATTATTATTAGATCAGTTCCCATAAAAATGTAACAATAGGGAATAGTGTGTGTGTGTGTGTGTGTGTGTGTGTGTGTGTGTGTGTGTGTGTGTGTGTGTGTGTGTGTGTGTGTGTGTGTGTGTGTGTGTGTGTGTGTGTGTGCGTGCGTGCGTGCGTGCGTGCGTGCGTGCGTGCCTGCCTGCCTGCCTGCCTGCCTGCCTGCCTGCCTGCCTGCCTGCCTGCCTGCCTGCCTGCCTGCCTGCCTGCCTGCCTGCCTGCCTGCCTGCCTGCCTGCCTGCCTGCCTGCCTGCCTGCCTGCCTGCCTGCCTGCCTGCCTGCCTGCCTCTGCCTGCCTGCCTGCCTGCCTGCCTGCCTGCCTGCCTGCCTGCCTGCCTGCCTGCCTGCCTGCCTGCCTGCCTGCCTGCCTGCCTGCCTGCCTGCCTGCCTGCCTGCCTGCCTGCCTGCCTGCCTGCCTGCCTGCCTGCCTGCCTGCCTGCCTGCCTGCCTGCCTGCCTGCCTGCCTGCCTGCCTGCCTGCCTGCCTGCCTGCCTGCCTGCCTGCCTGCCTGCCTGCCTGCCTGCCTGCCTGCCTGCCTGCCTGCCTGCCTGCCTGCCTGCCTGCCTGCCTGCCTGCCTGCCTGCCTGCCTGCCTGCCTGCCTGCCTGCCTGCCTGCCTGCCTGCCTGCCTGCCTGCCTGCCTGCCTGCCTGCCTGCCTGCCTGCCTGCCTGCCTGCCTGCCTGCCTGCCTGCCTGCCTGCCTGCCTGCCTGCCTGCCTGCCTGCCTGCCTGCCTGCCTGCCTGCCTGCCTGCCTGCCTGCCTGCCTGCCTGCCTGCCTGCCTGCCTGCCTGCCTGCCTGCCTGCCTGCCTGCCTGCCTGCCTGCCTGCCTGCCTGCCTGCCTGCCTGCCTGCCTGCCTGCGTGCGTGCGTGCGTGCGTGCGTGCGTGCGCTGTGTGTGCGGGCAGGCGTGCACGCGAGCGTGTGTGTGTGTTTGTTTTTTCCGGCCGCAGTTTCAGAAAGCCAGCCTGAATGCCTTGCATTGTTGTCGCCATTGTCTTCCTTCTCTTTTCTACGGCAAAGACGAGAGTGTGTTCCAAGGCATGGGTGACTGGCCCAACTAAACAACTGGCCATCAACACATGTTTCTCATTGGAAGCAAAGTGGTCGATAAATTTGTAGTGGCAGTTACACCATGGCCTGATTTCGAGGATGCGCACAGTAACATCATCTGTATTCATTTACTGTGACTCAGAGAGCGTACAAGCGTTAAACCGTTACATTTTCGTACACACTCTTCTGTTAAATTAACATTGAGGATTTTGCTCTGCAGGCACGAGTGGGATGGGGGTCAGTGAAAGGGTGTGAGAGGCGTGGGGAGAGTTGGGGTGGTGGCAGACAGACGGGATGAGTGGGGTGGTGGTCAGACGGGATGAGTGGGTTAGTAGGGATGGGACCATATGAAAATGTCATGTCACGATTATTGTAACCAATTGTGATTTATATTGATTGATCGCGATAACAAAACTATCCCCAACATCCATTATCCTGGGGCGGAACATTTGACAAAGAATAG
>NC_137813.1:52641715-52664215 GCF_963921795.1 Nannobrachium achirus
AAAGCCATATGTTTTTAAAACAACACAATACCACCTCAACAAAGTTGGTATTGTGACTTTATACATTGTCAGATACTTGCATGTGTCATTATATTATCATCACTTTAATTTACCCAAATCCAGCTCAAGAGGAGGTAGGAGATTTTTAAACAGTGAATGTGGAGATAGGTGTTTTTGTTGTGTGCTATGCAGGGTGGAGTTAGGAAGTCTGACTGACAGCTTGAGGATCCAATGGATTTGGATTTTTAGTCAGAAGCGCTTTTTAATACTTTTCATTGGTTCAGTATTTGTAAAACGCGCAGACAGAAGTAAAGGGTGTTCAACAGCTTGTAGATCGGCTATATTTGGCAAAGGGGTTTGGTGTAGAGGGGAAAAAGAGCAGACTAAGTCCAGAGGTCAAGTTTATTAAGAGTTGACAGTTCAAGTGGTTAAATATCTGAAAACACAAATTGACATGAATCCAAAATACGATGATTGAATCTACATGAAAAGGTTGTGGGGGTCCCTGCTTCATCTCTCTTTCAACTAAGGGGTCTTGGCCTGAAAGCATTGAAGACCCCTGCATTAAAACCACAGTATGGTTTGGGAAATGGTCAGCAGTATAGTGTCAAGTAAATCGTTAGTTGTGTGATGGGCTAAAGTTGGCAGTCCAAATGACGGTCCTTTAAAAACAAATTAGGTTGCAATAATTGTTCACCTCTTTGGATTATGTCCCTGCTTTCACAACCACCACAGAATGTCAATGTTCAAAAGACTTCGTGCCAAGCTAAGCCGACTAAATCTAAACCTAATTACCTTAACCAAACCACAAATCACGTTCAAAACCATAGGACACCACAGCACTCAAAATGGATTAGCGGTTTACTTTATCTTTTATGTTTGCTGTTCTCCAATTAACCACTTAATCCCTATTCAAAAGGTTTAAAAAAAAAATAGGCGATCTTCAAACTTAAAACACATTGCATCTAGGGATGGGACGATACGCGATATTATCGTTTATCGTGATAAAAAACACTCACGATAATCGTATTGTGGAGATTTAATGTATCGTGATATTGTCCTCCGTCATGCACTGGGATCAATTCACCTTTTTATTTGCCGAGCTGCATATCCGCCGGTACCACTTAAACCCTCTATAATTGGTAAAAGGTACTTATAATATACGTACTTGATACAGTCTTTTTTTCACTCTCTATCAAATGTCTTTGCCAAAAAATAGCCGCTGCGACGCGTTGTGAGCTTGTAGATCGGCTATTTTGTTCCACCCCAGGATAATGGATTTTGATTATAGCGTTTTTTCTGTCACAATAATAGTGATATGAAATTTCCATATCGTCCCATCCCATATTGCATTGCGATACAAGATCATTTTAGAATTGCTTTGCACCTAAAATCACAGCCAAATTAGGGACATCAGGGTGAAGGTTGTTAAAAGCAAAGCAGACGTTGTTACAGTACTTGTTGTTGTTGCTGTTCTAAATTCCTTCCAACGTCCATGTGAGAGGAAATGTTCCCGAATGACCCGGAGTGGAAGATGGTGATGTGTCCACCAACACTGAACGTCAACAAGGAAGCATGCTATCATCACTGGACAAAAACTGTCACACCCACACACACACACACACACACACACACACACACACACACACACACACACACACACACACACACACACACACACACATGCATGCACGCACACACGCGCGTTCGCGCACACACACACGCGCACACACACACACACACACACACACACACACACACACACACACACACACACACACACACACACACACACACACACACACACACACACTTTCCCAGAAACCCAACCCTGTGAGTAAATATGACTGGTGTGCGTGTGTGTGTGTGTGTGTGTGTGCGTGTGCGTGTGCGTGTGCGCGTGCGTGTGCGTGTGCGCGTGCGCATGCGCGTGTGCGTGTGTGTGTGCGTGTGTGTGTGTGTGTGAGAGAGAGAGAGAGATTGTGCATCTCTTGTTTTTTCTTTTTTTTATCAGATTCTGGAGGTATTGTATAAGAAGAAAAGGATTAGAGTTTTGAACAAGCTACACACACACACACACACACACTATGGCGTCGGAACATATCAATATTATATAACGTCTGTGTGTGAGAGTGTGCGCACACACACACACACACACACACACACACACACACACACACACACACACACACACACACACACACACAGAGAGTAGAGTAGAGGCAGAGTTGAGTGTAGACAGGGCGCTCCACCAGTGTTGCCATGTCTGCTTATTATAAGCCACTTTGGGCTTCTTTTTCTGTGAAGTCACTTGTAAATATTGGTAGTTGCAGGTTGGGCTTGTTCCTAAAGCGTAGTTGCTTATTTGGGTCTTGTTTCGTGAATGTTGTTTAAACCAGTGGTTCTCAAACATTTTCATGTCATGGACCCCAAATGTCCACAATTAATATTAATTAACAATTAACTCACTTAGCGCCGAGCGACTTTCGGGGCGACTAACTAATGATGGCGTTTGGTGCCGAGCGACTCGGAGCGACTTTTATATAAAAGCATTGTTTAAGCTTTTAATTTGGGTTGATAGACGGAGCGGAACGGTTAGCTTACCTTCGACTAGCATACAGATGAAAACCGTGAAAAAAAAGGATACGATTATGACGTCACCTTTAAGCCATAGCTTCCTGTTTACGTAGGCCTCTGTTAGCCGCTAGGCTCAATGCAAACCATCCGACCCTCACGTAGCTTCACTAGGTCGGATTTTGATTCGGAAACTTTCTGTGTGGCATCTATATACGTTCCGATGCCCATACCAATGGTGGTTTGAGACGATCAAGCACGAATTGAGCAGTATTGAGCTCAAATGGCGGCCCGCGGCCTGTCCATTGAATGTCAATGGAGAGCATGTCATTGTACCATCCTGTTATGTCATGAACCTTGTTTTTTATTCTGACTTAACATGGGACCATGGAAAGTCTATGAGCTATGGCTCACTCTAGTGGTCATCTTGTGGCATCCGCAGGCACGTGTACCTGTTTATGTAATGTGATTTTGGGGATTCAATATAGCTATTTCCTGGCGTTATAAGCGCAGATTCATATTGAAATCTGGCTCGCTCGGCGCTAAGTGAGTTAATATGTATTTGTATATATACCAGATTTGTGTTGTTACAATGTAACACATATTCAATATATTCCACATTTTATGTCAAGATTTCTTGAAAATAACAGATAAATAAATAACATTGTCTATTTTCAAATAGCAGATGTATGTGGTATGTAGCACATAGGTGTATACAGTATACAGGTTACTTTAAAGTGCTCATGTGGCCTAAAATTGTCGCTTCTTTTGGCCTCGTTTTCCTAGGCCTGGTTGCTTGTTTCTTTCCCTCTCAGAATGTGGCAACGCCGCACTCCACTGCCACCATAATTATTTCCACAGTGTTTGACAGGGTGCCAGCAATTACCTGATACCAGGGCCTCCTTATCTACTCAGAGCTGTGTGGAGGGGCAGGTTCACACTTGTAGCCGCGGTTAGCCTAGCTCGCTGTTATCCCAAACAACCCAGGTCTCGGTCACGGACAAATTGTCAAGGGTCGTGAATAAATATCCTGTTTTATTTATTTATTTTCGTTTCGAAAAAAGTTAAAGCGGCACTATACCGGTATGCAACTTTTTAATGGATAAAATGTAATTTTGTCAAAGCCAGAGTACGTAATGTTAATACAATATAACTTAGGGTGGTTGTATTTGGTCTCCCTCTTTAGATCGTGTCAGATTTAAGGACATGTCTCACATTCACCCATTCACACACACACATTCATACACCGATGGCGGAGGAAACCATGTAATTGCAAGGCACCAAACTCACACCGGGACCAATTAGGGGTTCAGAGTCTTGCCCAAGGAAACATCGACACTAACTCTGGGGGAGCCCGTGATTGAACTGGGAACCTCGCGGTTCCCATCCGGCCGCCCCATATCTAAATAATGTATTTTCTTTCCCCCGATATTTTCTCACACCAAATATGTCTTTTCCGTCTCAAGCTGAAAGGTTTTGGGAAGCCCTGGCCTAGCTCCATTCTGCTCTCCCTCCCTGACCATGGTTCTCCATCCAGGCCACAATCCATGGCCCTGCCCTTCACAGCTAATTGTCCTGACATGTTGGGTGCGTTCGTATGGCCACTCTGACGCTATATGAAGCCACAGTTGAGCTCTCATCAGGAGAATAATTGTGTCATTTTTTACAAACGAGAATCACGTTAGCCATAGTGTCGAGATGGCAAACGGGAATTAGCCCCGTGTTACGTTAGCCAACCAGTGCTCGAAATGAACCTAGAGTATAGTACAGTCTTGTACATTACGTTTAATACCTATTAACGCCCGTTAACATGCTTGAGAACGTTTTTAGGTGGCTTTATAGCATGTGTATTAGTAGGTTCTTGGCAAGGCTAAAGTATAACTTTAGGATGTGTTATCGCAGATCAAAGCATTTTTGCCTATGTTGTGCGTGCACACATGCACAAAAGTGTGTGTATCTGATTAGTTACAAAATTGTCCCAACTTTCCCAGTGTGTGTGTGTGTGTGTGTGTGTGTGTGTGTGTGTGTGTGTGTGTGTGTGAGCGCGCGCGCTGTAGCTCGTTTAAACACTTTCCTTTCATTCTGCCCTAACATGTTTGTACTGTGATTACTGAGTGAGAGATGTGGCTCAGTGTTCACAGGTACTCCGGTACAGTTGCCAAACATGATACCCTACAGATACTGACAGGGGAAACCCACGCTGTGATATCCCTTTGACACAGAGTTATCGTGGATGAAAGTTCACTGTCTGACCGCCACGACTGATTTCATTCATTTGGGTTCCATAGAAGCCAGCGTGACTGCATGGCTATTTTCCGTTATTGGTTACTTTGAGATAGGGATGGGACGATAAGCGATATTATGGTTTATCGTGATAAAAAAACACTCACGATAATCGTATTGTGGGGATTTAAGTTATCGTGATATCGTCCTCCGTCATGCACTGGGATCAATTCACCTTTTATTTGCCAAGCTGCATATCCGGTACCACTTAAACCCTCTATAATTGGTAAAAGGTACTTAGAATATACGTACTTGATACAGTCTTTTTTTCACTCTCTATCAAATGTCTTTGCCAAAAAATATCAGATCTACAAGCTCACAACGCGCCGTGTAGATCTGATATTTTTTGGCAAATGTTCCACCCCAGGATAACGGATTTTGATTATCGCGATAATATCGTAAATCACGATTTATTTTGTCACAATAATCGTGATATGAAATTTTCATATCGTCCCATCCCTATTTTGAGATTAAAGAGTATTGAACCGTGAACATGAATGTTCTCAGAAATGTCATAAAAGGAAAGGCTAAAGCCTTAATCTGTGATTTATTCAACTGCTTAGCTGTATAGAACATAGCACATAGCTTTAGAATGACTATTTCTGTCTATTTGTATTAATAAATGCACCCAAAATAGCCAGGACAGGGCTAGTGTGGACATGGTTGTGGTTAGGTGTTTCTCCCCCTACGCTACTTTCATCTAAAAACTCCAAAACAATGTCTTTAAAGGTGATACACCATGCATTTAAAAAGTATTTATGTCATATTGTTTATGTCCCAAAAACGTTTTTCAAAAGGTTTGAGGCTAAATTATCACTCCTGAATAGAGAGCCTCTCTCATTTTTGAATGGCTCTCAGAGTATTTTCAGCTGCAGTACCACCTTTGGCCTGAACAGCGCCACCCCCCCCCCCAAAAAATCCTTTTGATTTTTTTTGAAAAAAGAAAAATGTTTTTGAAAAGAAAACGGCCGTCGCTGACATCAGCGACGGCAGCAAATCTGGACAGCCTGTTTTGAGAACCTGTGGGATGCTTTTAACCTCCTCCTTCCCAAAACCAGAGAAAGACACAATGGTCAGAAATGGGACTTTGTGAGGATAGAAGGTGCTAGTGGGACCCCAAAAAAAGGTTTTAGAATAGGAAAAGTGAAATTTCATGGTCTATCACCTTTAACATCCAGTACTTAGTTAATAAAATGAAATATTAGTTGATAGACAGTGATACCGTACACCACCACACCTGTTTGTGTTTCCAGCAAATTCTCTCGCCCACTCTGTCTTTTCCCAAGAGCAACACAGGATCCTGAACTGGGGTGACCTGTACCTAAACACAGAAAACAAATGAATTAAATCCTATTTTAGATTTCTCCAACATTCAAGCACTCTCTATTTCTCCATAGCATTCAACCGGCTTTGTAGAGCATGTACGGTATGTTATCACATCAGTCAGAGAGACTGAATACACTGTGTGTGTGTGTGTGTGTGTGTGTGTGTGTGTGTGTGTGTGTGTGTGTGTGTGTGTGTGTTGCATAATATTCTATATATTCTGTATTCCATGTGTACGTGCATGCAGTTCCACATAAACATATTCTAGCACGCAGAGCTTCTCTTTGCTTTGTGACGCTACATTCATTTCCTAATCCTTTCCTAAGGCTTCCGGTTATTAATGTAGTGAGGATTGTTAAGGCCTCATCACTACATGCTTAACCTTAACCCTTACCCTAGCCTTTACCTTTACCACAGGTAACTCTACCCGGGACCCCTCCCCCACACACCCCTACCCGGAAGGGCTTTTTCCTTATCTTTCTACCCTTGTGAGGACATTAAGGCGGTATTAAATGTAGAGGAACATATTCACGCATGCACGTACTCTACGCACGCACGCACAAACACACACACACACACACACACACACACACACACACACACACACACACACACACACACACACACACACACACACACACACACACACACACACACACACACACACGCATTCCCTGACTGGTGTGATATGATCTCTGGTGCTGCAGGAGACTGTGTGATGGAGAAGGCTTGATAGTACTATTGTTTACACAGCCAAATTCACCGCTAGCAATGGAAAAACACCACATACAATGAATGCATCTCTCTCTCTCTCTTTCTCTCTCTACCAAATACATAGCAGGGCCATGGAAAAACCTTTATTTTTCAAACCGTTACATCCAGGGTTATATAAAAGATCCCTGGTTCACACTCATACAGCTCTACTAGTAAGGGGATATATTCAGAAATAGTGTCAAATCCTGGAATAAAATCCTTACCAAAAACTTTCTTCACCAATGTGTTTGTAAAGGTGTTTAGTAACACATATCACAAAGACTGAAATTCAGTTTTCCTAGGAGAAGAATCCTTGACAGCTGCTGAAAGTTGGGGTCCCATTATACAGGATAAAACATAAAATAAATATGCTTTAAGTAGCATGTGAGGGGTCAAACTAGGTTTTTTTTTTTTCATCATTCTGAATCCATTGCAAGCATTTGTTTTGCACGAAAAACATTCCTTGGACAACAAACGTCCAGACAAAACTATGGGTTAGTGATGAGTCATCACTTTTCACAGTTTTGTGGGAGCTGCCTTTACCCCAAGGAATGTTTTTTGTGCAAAACAAATGCTTGCATTGGATTCAGAATGATGAAAACCCCATAGTTTGCCCCCTCACATGCTACTTAAACATATTTATTTTGGTGTGTTTTATCCTGTATAGTTAATTTAATGGGGCCCCAACTTTCAGCAGCTGTCACAGATTCTCCTAGGGAAACAGAATTTCAGTCTTTGTGAGATGTGTTACAAACACATTGGTGAAGAAAGTTTTTGGTAAGGAATTTATTCCAGGACTTTTTTAAGATATCCCCTTACTCTACAGCATGTGGTTGTTGAGGAATTGGATGGCAGCCGGTGTTAAGCATGCAGACGGAACCTAAACATTTGATATTTTAGCATTTGTAAAGTGCCTTCAGCCAAAACCAGATAGAAATGGCTAGAGCTTAACCACGGCCATCCCCTTCCCAAACCTTTACCACATGAACCCTATAGCGTCCCTATTCTGGCCTTGTCATAAGGCGAATAGGCAATAATTCTACAAAAATTGCAGTTCTGAAAGCTCACAAAGCATCTTCTTTTTTCTCAGTTTTGTTGTAGAGGCCAGGGGAAAAGCAGGGGGTCAAGTACGGACCCCTGGGGGACCCCAGTTGACAAAGTGTATAGGGCTTAAGTGGTTGTTCAGCTGAAGAGGTCATAGGACACTTTATCCGATACTACTGAGTGAAACTGAACTGTGAACTCAACAAGCGACACGTTGTGAGCTTGTAGAGCTGCTATTTTCACTGGTTTGGCTCCCGGGCAAATGCCTAATTTCTCTTTTGGGACTCGAGCTAAAACGTTTGGGAACCACTGCTGTATATATCGTCACTGTCGGGCAGAAACCTTGTATCTCCCAAGTTTCAAATGTGTACGTTTTTTCACCAAGTAAAGCCCTGCTTCATCACACAAGGCCGTCGCACAAAAGTAGTGAAAACAGCCGATCTACAAGCACACAACGCCTCGCACCGCGAGGCGTTGTGTGCTTGTAGATCTGCTGTTTTCACCAGTTTATTTTATTTTTAAAGTGATAAATACAAAACGAACAGTCTTGGACAAACAAGGTTTCCACCCGACAACGACGAGATACTACCATTTGTACATTGGTCGGACAAGATTGTCCTACAAATATGATCATTATCATTCACACACCCACAGGGTGGCACCGTCCTTTGCGTCACGTGGGCTGTTCTGACGCTGACCTGTGTGTTCCCTGACATTTCTGACCCTGCCCGCTTCCTGTAGACGGCTGGAGCGCCCCCTCCCCCCCGCGTCCTCCTCCATTGTGTTGTGATGAAAGGAATTTTGGGGTTGCGTTGCTGTTCATGTTGTAACCCAACCTCGGCCGCAGGTCCTGACTCCAGGACGCAGACCTCAAGCCACCCTTTGTGTCTGCGGGAGGAAGGAACAACTGGGCATGTGTGCGTGTGTGTGTGTGTGTATGTAAGTCACAGGGCAGGGTTGGTAGAGGCAAACATTATACAGAGGAGAGAGAGAGAGAGAGACTCACACACTTTTCGAGGCTGATCTTTTTGACTTGATACAGACCGTGACTACCAGTAAGACACCTAAGGGCGAGGTCGCTTCATCTGTCTTGGCCATCTGTCTTGGCCATCTGTCTTGGCCATATATGGATTCTGTTAGTGTGGTTCTCCTAACAGGGCATCATCTGGGATACAATCCCTTTTATGTCCATATATGGAGATCCCTAAACAGAATCCCTTTTATGCCCATATATGGAGATCCCTGCTCTAAGTATCTGACATCACTAATCCCTTTTATGCCCATATATGGAGATCCCTAACAGAATCCCTTTTATGCCCATATATGGAGATCCCTACTCGGAGTATCTGACATCACTGAGATGTCACCTGTTTATGCCTGATCCCTGCTCTGAGTATCTGACATCACTGCGATGTCACCTGTGACGTCACAGTGACACATCACCACAGTATCAGGTGTTACACGTATACATACATACCGGTACATACGGACAAGCTGTGCCTGTTCTGACAGTAAACTGCGACCTACGGTCGCAATGACTATACCAGTTGTTCCCAAACCTTCCAGGTCGAGTCCCAAAAGACAAATTAGACGTTTGCCCGGGATCCAAACTAGTGAAAATAGCAGATCTACAAGATCTGTTTGCGAAACACATTGTTTAGTCGAAAAATGTCTGTGTAAAAATAGAGAGTCGCTGTGTGCGTGCTGTGTGTGTGTGTGTGTGTGTGTGTGTGTGTGTGTGTGTGTGTGTGTGTGTGTGTGTGTGTGTGTGTGTAAGAGAGAGAGAAAAGGAGAGAGAGAGAGAGAGAGTTGTCATGGTATTAGGAATGGAAGAAAAGGCTCTTGAGACAATCCTTCTGCATGCCAGTGCTCAGCTCTGCGACGCCACCGGACCACCTAGAAACTCACACACGCACGCACGCACACACACACACACACACACACACACACACACACACACACACACACACACACACACACACACACACACACACACAGACACACGGAAACGTCCATGTAAACACATGCGCGCAGACATGCACTAATGAACACCGTTTCAGTCTGCACATACAGTACACACACTTTACTATGTTGTGGGTGTGGGGAACCCTCGTTTGGTTCCCCATGCAGGTGTTTGAATCCCAGGTGTATCAATTATCACAGGTGGTTGAATTAGTTCCAGGACTGCTTCCAGAACCTCCCAATGCACACTAACTAGTGTGGTTGCTGTAGACAACATACTATAGTTCAAACCCAGCTTACTTCTTAACTTCCTGGATAGCCAATCAGGAAGCAGCAATCAGGTGAAGCCACCATTATAGAGTAAGTCCATTGAGGTCAATGCTGGGGGAGTGGTGCTAGCTTGAGAATTGGTCAATTTTCACACACACACTCTCAGTGTCAGCACTGTTGATAGAACCTAGAACCTCCCACTCCCCACACATACCGTACTGTCAACACTGTTAAAATAGAATCTTAGAGCCTCATCTATATGCGCTACGCCTACATTACCCTGGCGTGACTCCTTCACTTCTGGGTTTACACACAGTCAAATCTGCACCGCGAATTAGAATCTCATGGAGTCCAAAAAATGTACTTTTTAGTTTACTGCGCACTTTAGCCCCACAGCCCGTCTAGGGCTGTCTTGATATGACATTTTATATGACGATTAATTGTCACTCAAATAATTGCGATTAACGATTTAATTGTGTTTTTGTCGTTGATAATTACATTTCTGTTTGGCTTTAGGCTTTGAAGTTGCACATGGTAGATATGACACATAACCTAAATATACAAAGAAATTACTGACATATTTGACAACTTTCTACTTAAAAAATAACATTGATAGTGGAAATAGCCGATCTACAAGCTCACAACGCGTCGGCTATTTCCACTATTTCTGAAAATGTTTGTAAATGTATGAACATTTTTCAACATTCACGATTATGACGATTATGACAAAATATTTGCGATTATGTCAAATAATTGCGATTAGACGATTATGTAATAATTGTGACAGCCCTAAGCCCGTCCCCTCATGACCTTAGCACTGACCTTTGGGAAGGATGAGTGTTGAGGCTGGAGGCGGCCTGATCAGCTGGTTTCAAAGCCCCAATAAGTAGAGGTGAGGAGAGTGGAGAAGGTGGCGGTGCTCTCTACTCTGCGATGACGTGTCGGCTTCAAACAAAGATCAAACGCTCGCCTCTGTAATCAGCACATCCCCGCCGTCGGTCCACCCACCCACGTGCACACGACATGCGTTTGTACACGTGTGCACACACACACACACACACGCGCGCGCATGCACTCGTGCACACAGTGCAGCCATTGTTTTGAGCGTAGGGGCCGTTCCGTTGCGCGTACACTCAACAGCAGACACCGGGCCTGGAGCATGGACGTCTTAAGAGCACCTCTATAAAACTTTCAGATGTTGCTTCTGGTGACTTAAAAAGTGTTGTCTGAGGCCTGGCGGCGTCACATGTTAGCTTCAGCATGCTGTAACTCACACAGGTTGATCTGATTGATTGATTGATTGATTGATTGATTGATTGATTGATTGATTGATTGATTGAATGTGTTATTGACCCAGAAACATAATGTGCAAACATGTACAACCACGTGATTGCACTCATTAGTGATTGCACACATTAGTGAGTTGACCATTGGTTCTCAGAGTGGATTCCAGGGACTATGTGGGTTCCTTTATGGGGGTCCATATTGACCCATACAAGTAAAGTATGTAACTCTAAAAGTATGTTAGGGTCCATTTGGTTCCATTTGTATGCTGTCAGAGTTAAGGGGAAACCTTGAAATTTGAAAGTTTGAGAAACACTGGAGTAGACAAAAGGATATCACCAAAAGTTCGAGGAGCTTATTTCACTGTCCCTTACTGACTGACTGACTGACTGACTGACTGACTGACTGACTGACTGGAGGCCAAGTATAGACACATCACACCTGGGGGGACAAGAACAAAGTATATAGGATTCAAGTGGTTCTTCTAACACAACCTGAAGAGGTCCTGAAGAGCTCTTATCCGATACTCAGAGGTTTAAGTGCTTGATAAATCAATGCAGAGGTGATAAGCGTTTGCAGGAATTGACCTTTTTCTTTGGGGAACTGGATCTTTGGAGCATTGGATCCTCTGCACCACAAAAGAGTCATAGCTGGTGTTGTGCATGTTGCCTTCTACTTATCCAGCAATTAACTAGACAATAAAAAGCAGCCAAGCTTTTATAATGGACTTGACACGACCAGGGCTCTGGAATGTGGTGCTGCTGTTTGTTTTCCCCCATTAGTGTCAGTAAAATATTTAATTAGCCGCCTTTTGCCTCCATATATCTGTATTATTCTTCACTTGTGCTGCAGTTTGTGTGTCTCGGGCGTTTCAGATCCCATGTAAATGCACATAGATTGAACAGGAATGTTACGTTCAGTGGCGTCAGTCAGTTCAGAAAAAGCTAAGGTATGGCAACATGACTGGTGTCTTGCACGCGCGCCTTCGCGCGCATGCAAGACACCAGTCATGTTGCCCCACCTTAGCAACAGGCATGGTACATTTATTTTAAGAAGTACATTTTATTTTTTCCCCCCGTTTCTATGGTTTCTTGAGCTGGATATGGCAGCCTGGAACGGTTGTTCAAGTGCATTGCACCTGTGCAGCTGACCTACGGAACCTGGGGAATATACCAGTTTGTCAAGATGGGGAGAATAAAAGTGTGGAGAATATAATTATAAATATCTTGTTAAAGTGTAATTTGTAACATTTTGCAGTTATTTTACTGTAATTTAACAACATAACAACCAGCACAGATAGACAAAGAGACATTAATGGATTTATATTTAAAAGTAACTTTTATTTCCCCCCCCTGGACACAGGGTATGGTAGCTGCATACCCCTGCCATACCCAATTGACGCCCCTGGTTACGTTAGTTCATACTGTAGTGGCCAAGATGAACCCAAATACTCAACTTCCATTTTGTCAGTGTTGCAACTTGCCACCAGAACTTCTGTAAGAGGGAAAGTCATATTCTAGGTTTCAGTTTGTGAAAAGTGGCTGCACGCAGGTTATGGCTGTATGTTTTTCTTTTAGGATAGCTTAACTATTATGATTGTACAGTTGAAAGACAGGACAGGTTGACGTAATAAAATGCAACGCAGGTTAGGAGCCAGGTCCAAGTGCCCAACATACTGTCGTTAACTACACAGCTTAAATACTTAAACACGCACGCACGCACGCACGCACGCACGCACGCACGCACGCACGCACGCACGCAAAAGAAAAACGTTTACTTCTTTGAAGTGAATGAAGAGTTTTGAACATATAGCGATGGGACGATAAGTGATATTATCGTTTATCGTGATAAAAAACACTCACGATAATCGTATCGCGGAGATCTAACATATCGTAATACCGGTACCACTTAAACCCTCTATAATTGGTAAAAGGTATAATATACGTACGTGATACAGTCTTTTTTCACTCTCTATCAAATCTTCCGCCCCAGTATAATGGATTTTGATTATCGTAAATCGCGATTTCTTTTGTCACAATAACCGCGATATGAAATTTTCATATCGTCCCATCCCTAACATGGACACTTGAGCCCTAGCATCCCTTTGCTTTAACATTAAGACATTGCAGATAAACATGCTCAAAACGCGTCTCGACACCTTGGTGGGCTTGTAGATCGCCTAATTTTCACTAAGAGATCTGGGGACCGTTTCCTTATCCCTAAACTTCTTTGCCTTCTATTACTGTTTTGAAAAACATTTTATAAATAGTTTAACTAGCCGATCTACATCGTCACGCTGTGAGCTTGTAGATCGGCTAATTGAAGTATCTTAAAATGTTTTTCAAAATAGTAAAAAAGCCAAATAAGTTGAGGGATAATAAGGTATTACTGCCTTTTAATCTGAAGTTTGCTTGGTGCCTTGGTGCCGCGCCGTTTCCTCCGGGCCGCCGCTATTATTTTGAAGGGCCGGAAGGGGGTTGTTTTTGTTTTTTTGTGTACCTTATTCAGGCCATGTATACTGTACAATGTCTCTTTTGGAGTAAATGAAGTCTCTTTATGGGCCTCTCAATGGATTTACTATGGAGGACGTTCACTTCGCGTGCACGCCCGACGTGCGTTGTGAACAAATCGCGGACATTACCGATGCGGGCGAGACGTACAGTAAGTAATCATATCTTTACTGTATATACAGTAAGATTGACAGTCCTCACCGTCAACGGCACCATGGTTTTAACCCTTTCAATGACGGTGAGGATTGTCAACGGCAGCAGAACAGTTAAGGCACGGACAAAAATAGGGCCCTTACTGTTGCAGGGAAAGGAAGGAGAGGGACAAGTATAGTATATAGGTCAACAAAGTAATTAGGGATTAAGTGGTTAGTTCATATTCATCTTTTTAAACGTAAGCTTCTGTTGCTAGAGCGGATTACTCCTTCCACACATTTCTGCAATTCCTACTGCTGGTTAATCCTGTGAAAAGACTAAAAACATTGGCAGCAAAGCATCAAGTGTTATAACCATGTTCAGTGACAGTTATTTGGAGTGGTACAGTGCTGCTGAGTTGTTTGTTCGCTCACTGAACAGATGCAGCTGGGTTGGGCCCCTTTCTTCAAGCCAATTTGGCCCACGGGAGTGATAAATGAACTGTGTGCAATTGCATGAAAAAATCCTCAGTGCCAATTTAACTCTGAGAATGAACCAATGTAACCAAATGGACTTTTACAGGTCCATTTGGTGTACAAATGAACACCAATGATGTTATTTGCCGTGTACATTTTCTTATGCTTGGGACATGGCACTCTTGTGATCACGTACCATACATTGATCATGTGACACATCAATCATGTACGGCAGTGGTTCCAAAACATTTTGGCTTGTGACCCAAAGGAGAAAGTCTTCTCGTGACCCAAACTAGTCAAAATAGCCGATCTACAAGCTCACAACGCATTGCGTTGCGACACGTTGTGAGCTTGTAGATCTGCTATTTTTAATACTTCCTTTTATTACATTTTTTGCCTCTAATTAATTGAAATGTTTTAAGAGTTTTTTGTGAATCTTTTGAAATAACAATTAAAAACGAAATGTAAGAAACCTAAAAATAAAGGGGTATTTACTCGCGACCCATACAAATTGGTCCACGACATATGGGTCTTGAACCACCGTTTGAGACAGGGGTTTTCAAAGGGGTGCCGCGACATAATTTGATAATATTTGGAATTTGTCTGGACACTTAAAGAAATATTTAGTATCATTTTAAACTAGAAGTACAAAGTTATTTTAGTCAGTTCTAACCAAAATGTCTATTATCTCAATGTTTTCCTTGCAACATAATCACTAAAATATGCTCTAAATATGAGATGCTGGGAGTGAAAACTATGAATATAATGTAGGGGTGTATCGGGTGAAAAAAAATATTTATAGGGGTGCCCTGAGCCCAAAAAAGTTTGGGAACCCCTGGTTTGGGAAACGGTGACGTACGCGATCAATCAATGTAATAGTTAACAACTGACTAATGAAGCCCTCCTCCCTCTCCTCCTCCAGCGCTCAAGCGGTCCTTCGAGATCGACGACGTGGACGACATTCCGTCCGCCCCCTCCCCCATCATCTCGGCCGGCTCCTCCCACCTCCTCCTCAACCACAACAACAGAGCCAATGAGACGCGAGGAGGAGGAGGAGGAGGAGGAGGAGGGATGATGATGCCCACGTCGCCCGCCTCCTTGGCCTACGGCAACCTCAACAACAACGGCAACCACGGCGGCGGCGGCTCCATGGCGTACCGCTCCCGCCTGGGCCTGGGCTCCGCCGGGCCCAGCCCCGGCCAGAGCCCCGTGCTCAAGAGCCGCGCGGTGGGCAGCCTGGGCACCAGCCTGTCCTTCAACCGCGGCACCATGGCCAAGCCCGCCTTCAGCAACAACGGCACCGGGTAGGTGCCTGTCAGAGTTGTTGTTATCGTTGCTCGCCTGGCGATATCACCATTGCAATGTTTGTTGAGATTAGTGGTTAAAGGGGAAGACCACCCATTTTCAATATTGAACTATGTCATTAATATACCTTAGAGGAGTTGTGTGGAAATAGAAAAAAGTTCCCCCCCCTTCTGTGTTGCCTAGAACTGGAGGATTGATTTTGGGGTTTGTATTGTAAAGTACAACTTGATGACATCACACCGTTGTACTTTACAATAACACAGAAGGGGGGAACTTTTTTTCTATTTCCACACAACCCCTCTAAGGTATATTAATGACATAATTCAATATTGAAAATGGGTGGTCTTCCCCTTTAAGGATCTGTCTGTGTCATTTCTTCTGTTGAACAATTGTTCTTTACACAGGGGTTAGAGTTCTTAGTCCTGCCGACTGATTTCATTCGTCAAAAACGCTAGTCAAGTGATAATAATATAATAATAGCAGTTATAATTTCAAGATCTGAGTATTTGAATTGGCCAGACTAGCAATAGAATACAACAGAACTTCAGAAGATACATCTATAAAATTAAGTATGGATTGGCACACACACACACACACACACACACACACACACACACACACACACATTCAGTGAAGGCAGTTCAGAACTTCAGGGAAACATGTCAAATATTGGTTTGAGCTGCGTGCGCCATGTTTCAAAAATCACATATCAGGGCATGGTCTGGAAATAAATGTTATTGGTATTTTTTTTGCTTTATCCCCTGTCTTTACATTTTCAAAAATAGATGTACTTGTTGTTCAGCTATTTCCACTATTTAAAAACAAATCGAAAGTATTCAATTAATAAATACTGTATGGGCTATTTTGGTAATAGTAGATTATTTATTGTGATTATTGGTGGTAGTTTCTTTGCACATTGAATTTGTCACATCTCTCTGCAATTTATGTTAACGAACATTAAACAGTCTTAATGACAATCTTAATGTTTATGCAAAAAAAAAGGAAAAAAAAAGAAAAATGCAATTATTCGCCTAACAAGTAATGGTCAAGTGAAACTGTCCTGCTGGTGACCACAGGCCCAGCGGCGGGGGGGTGACCCGGGCTGCGTCCTTCCAGAACCGCTTCAACCCCAACGGCTACTCGTCCTCCTCTTCCTCCATGCTGTCGGGGGGTCCGGGCAGCGACAACGACAGCCTGCACAGCTCCTCCTCCAGCCTGGAGTACTCCTCGTCCTCGGGGACCACCACCAAGACGGGCTCTTACCCCAGCCCCCCACCCTCGCAGGGGGACTACCACCCCCAGCAGTACCAGCAGCAGCAGCAGCAGCAGCACGCCCTGGCCCAGCAGCGCGCTGCCAGGGAGCCTCAGTGCGGAGGAGGAGGAGGAGTGGTCCTGCAGGTAGGGCTGTCACATTTTTTTTTTTTTTTTAGTATTTCTGCTTGTGTTTGACATGATGTAGAGATACTTGTTGCACTAACTAGCTTTGACTGTTATGGTCACTTTGATGTGGGCACTGTATTATATTGATAGTCGTGCTTTAGGACACTTTATGTATAGATATTATTCGTTCCCTTTCCTGTTGTACCTTGCTCTTACTGTACTTACTGTACTTACTGTACTCTGTACTCTGTTCTTGTTTTTTTCTTTTTTATCTTTTTCATACTTCTCTGTAACTTTGTAAATAATCTTATACTGCTGTGCTGCCTCTGGGCAACTAACTTTAATAAAGGTATCTATCTATCTATCTATCTATCTATCTATCTATCTATCTATCTGTCTACAATTATTACATAATCGTCTAATCGCAATTGTTTTACGTAATCGTCATTCGTCATAATCGTTTCCATGTTGAAAAAATGTTCATATATGTATTAAAAAGTCAAAAATTGTGTAAATAGCAAGCTCACAACGCGTCGCATCGCGGCACGTTGTGAGCTTGTAGATCGGCTATTTCCACTTAGTTGGGGGCGTTAGGGATATTTGGTGCTAATCAGTCTAAAAGCGCCAAATTTTGCACAGATGTAGCCCAGGGCATGCTCTAATGATTTAGCTTCGGGGTCGCCATAGTGGCCAAATCAAGTTGGGCTCCCATCGACTTTCTATACAGGAGGATAATACCCAGAAAAAAATCTGCTTTAAGTAGGATGTGAGGGGTCTAACTAGGGGTTTGTCATGATGGTGAATCCATTGCAAGCATTTGTTTTGCACAAAAAACATTCCTTGGGCTATAAATGGCCCCAGAAAACTCCCACAAAACTGTGAAAAGTGATGACATCACTTTTCATCACTAAACCATAGTTTTCTGGGGCCCTTTATAGCCCCAAGGAATGTTTTTTGTGCAAAACAAATGCTTGCAATGCAATTTAGCATCATGACCCCTCACATCCTACTTAAAGCAGATTTTTTTCTGGATATTTTCTTCCTGTATAGAAAGTCGATGGGAGCCCAACTTGATTTGGCCGCTGTGGCGACCCCGAAGGTTGGCGGCTCGGGTGCCCTAGATAAATCATTAGAGCATGCCCTGGGATACATCTGTGCAAAATGTGGCGCTTTTAGACTAATTTGCACGAAATGACCATGTTATCTCCATAACGCCCCTGACTAACTATCAATGGTCTTTTTTTAAGTATAAAGTTGCCAAATATGTCAGTAATTTCTTTGTATATTTTGGTTATGTGTCGTATCTACCATGTGCAACTTCAAAGCCTAAAAGCCAAACAGAAATGTAATAGTCAACGACAAAAACACAATTAAATCGCTGATCGCAAATTATTTGAGTGGTAATTAATTGTCATGTAAAATGTCATAATGGTGACAGCCTTACCTGCAGGGGGGCAACCACGTGCTGAAGAAGTTCTCCTCGCACGGCAGCGTCTTCCACTCGGAGCTAGACGGCGACGGGCCGGGCCCGGTGCTGGGCGGCGGCCACGGCTCCATGCCCAGCCTGGACCTCCAGAGCGGAGGAGGAGCAGGAGGCGCGCGGAGAGCCAGCGGAGCCATGTCGCCGGGGCTGAGGTACGGCAACGCCACCTGGAACGGCCGCGCACACAACAACACCGCCGCCGCGGGGAAAGAGTCCTACTACAACTCCAACAGCCAGAACCACAGCCAGCCTCCGTCCCCCCACGCGCCCCAGCAGCAGCAGACCCCCAAGGCCAAGGAGACCCCGCGCCTCCACAAGTTTCCCCTGGACCTGGACAGCCTGGTGGGCGCCAACAAGACCCAGGCAGCGGGGGCTCCGAGCCCCACCCCACCCAGGCCCCCGCCGCGGAGCCACTTTCCCGCAGGCCCCGCGTCCGCCTCGGCCAGCCCCTCCGCCTCCCTCAGCAGCCTGGACAGCGCCTCTGACACCACCACCACCCCGCCCCTCTCGCTGCACCACCCCCTCTCCCCTCTGTCCTCCCCGGGGCCTCCTCCCCCCGCCTCGCCCCCGGGCTCCATGCCCGTCCCCGAGGTGAGCTGCTCCCCCGTGCCCCTGTCCCCGGCCCAGAGCCCCCAGCTGGAGCAGCTGTGTGGGCCCCAGGCGGTCACCATGATGAGGCCCGCGGAGGACCAGGGCGAGGCCCGGGAGAGCGTGGGCTCCATCTTGCAGAGGATCGCCTCCTTCTCTCGGCCCATCGCCGCAGACGTGGCCCCCCCGGCCGCTGTGGCCTCTCCCAGGGCCCCTCCGGCCGCCGTGGCTGCCGTGGCCCCTCCCAGGGCCCCCCCGGCCGCCGCGGCCCCGCCCAGGGCCCCTCCGTCCCCGGTGGACCCTCCCAGGGCCCTCAGTAACGGGGTGAAGAGGAGCGCCGGCCCCGCGCTGCATCGGCAGGAGTGCGTTGCGCCCGCCGAGACAGCCCCGCCCCCCGCCCCCGAGCAGAGACTGGAGAAAAAGATGCACGAAGGTAAGACGAGAGCCGTGTGTGTGTATGTGTGTGCGTGTGTGTGTGTGGACACCCGTGTGTGTTTTATTTGAGGTGGCTTTCAACTGCTATGTAAATAACTACTTGTACCAGCATCGTGTTGCGTATCAGCGTGCGTGCGTGATGTGTGCACACGTGTGCACGGGACAAGAGACAGAGGAAACCGTCAGCGAGAGAAAACTCAGTAGAGAGCGCCATGGTGAGAGATGGGAGTGAAGACAATGTTTAAACAGCAGACTGGGTGTGCAAGGGAGTAGGGATTGGATTAGCTTGTAGATCAGCAATTCTTTTGGCAAAGAGATTTGGTGAAAAAATACTTTTGGACAATTACGTTTCAGGTTCGTTTTACCAATTATAGATGGTTTAAATGGTACCGGATTTGCAGCTCGGCAAATAAAAGCTGAATTGATCCCAGTGCATGACAGAGGACAATTTCACGATAAATTTAAATCTCCACGATACGATTATTGTGAGTGTGTTTTTTATCACAATAAACGATAATAACGGTTATCGTCCCATCCCTGGACGATATTATCGTTTATCGTGATAAAAAACACTCACGATAATCGTATCGTGGAGATTTTACATATCTGATATCGTCCTCCATCATGCACTGGGAACCACTTAAACCCTCTATAATTAGTAAAAGGTACTTGATGCAGTCTTTTTTTCACTCTCTTTCAAATGTCTTTGCCAAAAAATAGCCGATCTACAAGCTCTGCTATTTTTTGGGAAATGTTCCGCCCCAGGATAATGGATTTGGATTATCGCGATAATATCGTAAAACGTGATATGACATTTTCATATCGTCCCATCCCTAATCCCTACAAGAGAGAAAGAGAGACACACATACAGGCAGAGGTGGAGGAGGTGGAGGAGTGCAGAGAGGTGCACAGATTCCTGGCATATCAGCCAATAGCCTGGAGTAAACACTGATAACACCTTAAGTGGGGGATGGATGCAGGAGAGGCAGCAGCTTTCAACACGGATGGGTAACGTGATCCCCCCCTGTATGTGTGTGTGTGTGTGTGTGTGTGTGTGCGCGCACGTGTGTGTGCGTGCGTGTGTGTGTGTGTGTGTGTGCGTGCGTGTGTGTGCGTGTGCGTGTGTGTGTGTGTGTGCGTGTGCGTGTGCGTGTGCGTGTGTGTGTGTGTGCGTGTGTGTGTGTGCGTGTGCGTGTGCGTGTGCGTGTGCGTGTGTGTGTGTGTGTGTGTGTGTGTGAGAGAGAGAGCACACTGTAAACTAAAGCCTCAACCTTGCATTGCAACACTTCGTCGTTGTCGGGTGAAAACCTTGTATATCCAAAACCGTTCGTTTTGTATTTATCATTTTAAAAAATGAACTAAACTAGTGAAAATAGCAGATCTGCAAGCACACAACGCCTCGCGGACCAGCTGTTTTCACTACTTTTGTGCAACGGCCTTGTATGATGAAGCAGGGCTTTACTTGGTGAAAAAAACGTACAAACTTGAAACTTGGAGATACGAGGTTTCTGCCCGACAGTGACGACTTGCTTTTACAACTGGACACACACACACACACACGCATGCGTGGCTCGCGCGTGCACACACACACACACACACACACACACACACACACACACACACACACACACACACACTTGACTAGGGTGTGCCCCGATACAAGCAGCATTTTCAGAAACACGCGGCGCGAGGATTGGTCATGGATAATAATAAATATGTGCAGTATACTGTGATAAATCAGATGCTCAGTGTCAGATACGACCTACTGAATCACTTCATTTGTCAGTGGGGGTAGACGTTGGCTCTCTACGTGTTTCTGATAGCAGGCATAAGGTTTTAAACCCATTAGTCTTTGACCCAACTGTTTTTCGAGAGTCTGCTGTTATTTCCTGCAGTGTTTAACCTTTGTTCCCGAGTCACGGGGGTGGATGTGGGGGGGGTTCGGGTTTGGGGGAGGTGGGGTGGTTTACTTTCCCAAAATTCAGTGAATTTTGTGCTGTTGTTTGTAAATGTTTGTAAAGTAACATGAACACGGAGCTGGAGTTGGTTTACATGTAGATACACTTTCTACGGTATTCTCAACACACTTACACAGACTGAAAACACATACACAAAGACTTAAGTACTTAAGCCAAGCCTTTCTTTGCTGCATAGACTGTGAAAATTATATGCAGCCTATTGATATACACACCATGGAAGTAAACATTCTGGCTTGCTTGTGACAGACGTGTCAGACAGTACGTATGTGAAGAGCAGTATGGGATTATGCTTTTCCGCCTTTATTTATCGTACAGTGGAGTGAGACAGGAAACAGGGAGAGCCGTGTGGGAGGGGCATGCAGTAAGTCAACCGCCGGGCTCAGGAATCGAACCTGTGACGCGCTGTTACGCCCCTTAACCGCTTGGCCATCAGCACCCTGTCTGTCTGTCGTCTATTGATCTTTCTATCTGTTTATCAGTCAGTATCTATCTGTTCCCACCACAGTTCCATAGAAATTCCAGTAAACCTTCAAAAACAAGCAGGGTATGGAAAGTACAAGTCATGGTGTCACGCCGATACCACTGGAAAACTGTGTGTGCGTGCATGCGCCGTGCGTGTGTGTGCGTGTGTGTGCACTGTGCACGCTGATGCGTGTGCATGTACCATACATTAGTTACGGTAGACACATTTCATTCCTCAGAATGTTTTTTATTTTATT
>NC_137813.1:52666715-52691715 GCF_963921795.1 Nannobrachium achirus
GGTGCGTGTGCACAGTGAAACCCTGAGTTCATTTTCACACTCTCAGGGTTGTATTTATCCGCTCAAGAGTTTTACTGGTGCGCTAGCTAGCTCTGTGACCGCTCGTTTCACCGACGAGGGTTAGACTCACCGTCGAGTTTCTTTCAAAACAAACACGCACTCGCAAACGCACGCGCGCGCAAACTCACAAAACAAATCCTGCGTCCTCTCCCTGTGTTTAATGGCTTGTTTGACATTTTTTCTGAGGGTGGTAGTGTGTGTGTGTGTTTGTGTATGTGTGTGAGGGAGGGAGAGAGAGAGAGAGAGAGAGAGAGAGAGAGAGAGAGAGAGAGAGAGAGAGAGAGAGAGAGAGAGGTATTTTTAGTGTTGCTAGGTTCTGGGGCCTCTCCTGCTTCCCCTGATAACAAAGCAAAGAGCACAGGTCAGGTTCTGTCACTTGGCACTGCCGTGTTTATTATTGTAATTAGTCAGTGCTAAATAGTGCTTTACAATTCAATCTGGCAAATACTAAAAGAAGTAAGTGAAGTAGGTCAGAGTGGCTTATTGTCTGGTATACCGTGGCCGAGAATGAGGGGGAACGCCTGTCCTTTCTGCCCTTTCCAATGCGGACCCAATCTAACAAGAAGAATTTACCTACATCATCCCACAAGGGAAATTCAGTTTTCAGCTTAACCCAGCTGAACCCAGTGCTGCCCACAAGGAGCGCGAGGGAAGGGGAGCAGTGATAGCTGGAGCGGGGAATCGTACCTGCGACCTCTGGGACCTCCGGAGTCCTAGGTATGGAGACTAACCACTCAGCTATCACTGCTAAAAACCATGTGCCAGGGACCCCTATAGAAGAGGAGATTTGTGTAAAAAAAAAAAAGAGCACTTTCAAGATTTTTTCTGACGTTTTCAAGAATAGCAGAATGTACAAGCTTCGTGCCGGGCTGTTAACTTGTATACCTGCTATTTTTAAATAGCCATGGTAACACATTTTACTGGGGACCCCCTGGAACCCCTCCGAGGGCCCCTGGAGATCCCCGGACCCCACTTTGAGAACCACTGCACTAGAACCCTGAGAGATGGATTCCTCAACCTACCGCAAGACTTCTGAGTTGGTGGTGCCCAGGATCGATATTATATGTCCATATATCTCCAAGTTTCAAATGCATTGAAAAACATCCTTGCATAACAGTTTGAATAATGACGTCTCTCACAGATTCAAGATGACCGCTCTAAGATAACGTCAGCTAAAACAAATAACGTCAAAACACATCAAACAGTAAAAGTTTCTGGTAAAGCTTGTAATGCTCTTCAGAGGAAGGACATCTGGTGCCTTTGTGTGTGACTCACTGGTTGTGTGAGTCACACCAAAGATTGTTAATATTGGAAGATACACTAGAGGCGAAATGGTACACAAATCCTACAAATGGTCTCCTAAGTGGGCGCCGCCGTCTGATGGCAAATCTGTCCTGTTAACTGGTGCTAGATCCCGAGAGAGAGTGTTGCTGGCCGTATTTTGGCCACTGATACATTATGTATTTTGATTGTTGATATCGTATATCGAGGGCTTGGAGCAAAAAGGGCGTAAGTGACATTCTCAAATATCTTACAGGACAGCTTTCCATTGATCGTAATTATTTTATTGAAAACGATATGTTTAAGCAATCTATACTTAACTCTTATACTGCTTTGGACGTTCCTGTTCGCCCCAATTCTCAAGAGACCTCCGCGCCAATACGGCGCTCGTTCGCGTTCGTTCGTTTACCTTGTTGATGTCCTTAAGCTGATGAGGGGTCGCGCCGCCGTGTACTGTAAACACATTTTCCGCGGTGATGGTGTAAAAAATCCATTATGCGTTAACATCAACGGAGACCAATTCACTTCCTTGTTGATTTCTCTGGCTCTGAGGCTCTGTGGCCAGTGACTGGTCTGAATGTACCGCAACACATAACAGGCAAATTCACATTCATTCTCGCATGACGCCGCCCTCTGCTGCCTGGCAGACCAAAGTGCACTATTGCACAACCAAAAAAATAAATAATAATAAAATAAATAAATGTCTATCTATCTACTATAACATCGCAAAGGTAAGCCGCTTTTTGATGGCACCAGACCCAATAAATAAATAAATAATCTGGCAGTAGGAGAGTTAATACAGATTAGGCTTCAATGAATACATTTTAAAATACTTTTTTTAATGTTTTTAATTACCGTAAAGTATTACAATCAATGGAAAGGTGTCCTGTAAAATATATGAGAATGTCACTTACGCCCTTTTTGCGCCATGCCCTCGATATATTTGTCAGCCAATTCTTTGTGTATTTAAGTTTTTGGCATTATCGGCACCCCGCGCAACTTTTGTTTGCAAAGCCTATAAAGCCACACAGTGAAATCGTTAATCGCAATTATTTGTGCGACAGTTAATCGTCAAGTAAGATCAGTCATAATCGTGACAGGCGACAGCCCTATCCATCCATAATGCGTAATTTGCTCATCAAGTCATTCTCAGTTAGTTCTCCAGCACTGAAAACAGCCATTAGTAGAGTGACGATTCCCCAGGCGGGGCAGGAGTTGCTATAAGTGTTTAAGTGTGAACATCAATCTTCTGATCACATGTACGTGACCTTCTCCGCTCAGCACAGTCCCTCTCCTGTGAGCTGAACCGGGACACGTGTCCTTTTGCTCCGCATATGTTTCATTAAGTCACCAGCTGTTGGCAAATCCTATGATCTACAGACTTGTCACTTTAGGGTACGTGATCTATGACTATGTATATCGTCGTTGTCGGATCGAAACCTGTATGTCCAAAACCGTTCGTTTTGTATTTATCATTTTTTAAATAATTTAAACTAGTGAAAACAGACAATCTACAAGCACACAAGTGCGAGGCGTTGTGTGCTTGCAGATTGGCTGTTTTCACTACTTTTGTGCAACGGCCTTGTATACAATATGATGAAGCAGGGCTTTACTTTGCGAAAAAATTTACACATTTGAAACTTGGAGATACAAGGTTTCTGTCTGATAGTGATGATATGCTTCCATTTCATGTGCCTCTATCCACATGCCATTTACATATGTCTACATTTTCATCGTCGTATTTCAGGCGTACACACTGGAACGAATGTTTATTCCACGAAAAAGCCGTTAAAAACATCCGTTTTAAGTTAGAAGCCTCATGTCGTGTGGTTGGGTGGAAACCTCATATGTCCAAAACTGTTACTTTTCGGGATTCAATGAACCCATTTAGACCGGGTACGCGTTATTGTGTTATTATTTTATGCTTTAACTATTGAAAAATAGCAGATATACAAGCTCACAGCGCGGCACCGAGTGCCTCGCTGCCACCCCGATTCTATAAGTGTCTTTTGAATGGTTTCCAGTGGAAATAAGCTTAGTCTTTTCATGGATCTCCTTTTAGTAGACCTTGTACCAGTGAACTGGTACAAGGTTTCATGGTACTACCGTCATGAAACTGTACCTTTTCCTATGCAAACTTCTAATAAAGTCTTCAATCAATCAATCGTTCTAAGGTTTTTTGAAAAACCTATGTTTCTATGTCAGTGGTTCTCAAACTTTTTCATGTGAAGGACCCCCAAAATGACTTGTATTTGGCCACGGACCCCCATCTAAAAATATTTAGTTCCAGGGACCACCCAGAAGCAAAATTTGAGTTACAGACGTTCGCTTTAAAAATACATACATTCAAAGATTTGCACACATTTTCACGACTTTTTCAAAAATAGCAGATCTACAAGCTCGCAGCGCGGCACTCGGTGCCGCGCTGTGAGCTTGTATATCTGCTATTTTTCAATCGTTAAAAGCATTCAATAATTCTAGGCCTAAATGGGTAAAAGTTGGAGATAAGAGGCAACCACGTTCTCAAGCGTCGTGTGAGTGACGTAAGACCACATGACAGACATTCCAGCCTGACTTGTTCATCGATGGCTGTCATTTTCACAAACTCTGTATATTTGATGTTTTGAAACATCAGGACGTCCGTAAATCACAGTTAATGAATCTCAACTGGTTTACAACATCATGGACTCGAAGCCTGTGTCGGGACGCCAAGTGAGGAACAGAAGTAGGAAGAGGAAAAAGTGATTCCAACCAGGAATAGACAACACACGTACGTACCGTATGCCACAACGCAATATTACGATTTCAGGCTGTCACATTCTGCTATTAAAGTTGTGACCATTTCAGAATGTCTTACAACCTGCGTTTGGGGTCTCTGACCGATGGTATAGAAAAGACCACATTTCTCTCACACACGCACGTGTGCGCGCGCGCACACACACACACACACACACACACACACACACACACACACACACACACACACACACACACACACACACACACACCCGACTGTGCTCAGAACTGCAGAGCTTCACACTCGCAGTTTAATTGTGCAGTTTAGAGACAATTAAAAAGCAGACCATTTTGATTTGGCTTGCTGCCACGCTAAAAATAAAATCCCAAACTCACCTTAAGCACATGTCCTTACTTAGTTGAATGGGGTTCCCTTGGGCTTGCTTCTTTTTCCCCTTTACACCGAACATAGGCGATCAACAAGCTCGTACTGTTGTGACGCTTTGTGAGCTTGTACATTGGCTATTTACAAGCTCACAACACGAAGCATTGTGAGCTTGAACTTATAGATCGACGATTGTCCCCGAATGCCCACCGAAGAATAGGGATTCTTGGGTTCATGTGGTTAACGTTGACTTCTCTATGTGACCATTTGAGATGCACAGGACCCACAACCGGTGTCTGTGTCTCTGCCCGCTGGTTTAGAAGCACCACACACATGCGCGTGTGTGTGCACGCGAGAATGCACTCAGAAACTGTGCCAAGCGTCGCAGACGCCTTAAGTGTGCATTCAGAGCCAATTAAAAAGCAGCGTACCCGTTTGGATTTGGCTCGCTGCGGCGCTCGCAACCTCCCAAACTCGCATAAAGATCCAAAACCACAAGGGAAGGCTTTTTGAAGTGGCGTGCTAATTCAAAACAGAGCTTTTTTTTCCCGATCTCTTCAATCATTCGATCGTTTTCTTTGTTTACGACCCTTCAAACTCGTAGAAAGCTTTTGGAGAAAAAAATATAAGCAGCGGCTTGTGTTTAGACCTCGCTGGGAGTTTTCTCTCTCTCTCTCTCTCTCTCTCTCTCTCTCTCTCTCTCTCTCTCTCTCTCTCTCTCTCGCTCTGCCTCCCTTCTCCCAATCTCATCAGCCTAATCATGGGGAATTAGCTGAATTCCTTCGGGGAATATTTGTGAGTGTGAGTGTGTGTGTGCGTGTGCGTACGTGTATGTGTATGAGATCAGATGTGAAAGTGACAGTAGTGTAGTCATAACCCCCATTATAAATTGACATCTTAATTCTATCTTCCACTGACGCAGGCTCATATGACAGAGAGAGAAGGGTGGAGAGAGGGGGAGGGGGAGACAGAGAGAGAGAGAGGGGGGGAGATGAGAAAGAGAGAGATGGAGGGTGGGAGGGAGAGAGAGAGAGATAGAGAGAGAGAGAGAGAGAGAGAGAGAGAGAGAGAGCGAGTGGGGGCATGGAGCCAAGGGGGAGGGAGGAGAGAGTGATAGAATAGATTGCATTAAAACGATTGAGAGACAGACAGGGTGTGTGTGTGTGCGAGTGTGCGCGAGCGTGCTCATTTTGGTAAAATGTTTGTTGGACATCTGACAACTTAGTTTTATGAGCTTTCTGACATTGCAGCGCTTTGGGCACCAGATTAAGTTATTAAGTCGAGATGCATGCATGCACGCAGACGAGACAAACATCAAACACGCAAATAACGTCATGCTAAAACAAGAAGTCTCATTTCTGATCCTAGAGTAGACACGGCTTCATACCGCCTCGACTCCTCTGTGCATTTGATCATTTTGTGCACCGTTTGTGGAAGTCATTCATAGAAGAATACACACACAATGTTTTGGTATTTCAGTGTTCTGCTTGTGAGAGTTGTTTCTCTGTCACAACAAAATTTCCAGCGAGTGATGTTCCACAACGAGGTCGTTGGTAGGGCTGGGATCCTTTAGGATTTTAACGATTATTAGTTGTCATTGTACACACATCCATGCCTTGGTTGTCCCACATGAGCCGCCGTAGTCTGCTAAACAGATGTTAGGCATTTTGCCAAGTCCCGGAAAAGACACGCTGTGATTGGTCAGTACAGTCACTTAGATTGGCAGTTGCGTTGAACGCTCACCCCAAAACATGATTTATAAGACTGTGGCTTAAGTAGCAATAGGCTCATGGGCTCCACTTTATGCTATGAGGGCTGCTGGGGAAACTGGACGACAGTGGCATTTCTATCTAACAGCCCCCAATAGACGCTTACATTCTCAGAGTTATGGTGGTCCTTGAACAACTGGTATAGTAATTCTATAGCAGACGTGAAGTCCACATATCAGCTCTGACAGCGTGATAAAAAACGGTTCCGGAAAATCCAGATGTGACGGAAACGATTCCGGTTCCTCCTGACTCCTCCGGTTCCAGATCCCAACGCTAGTGACTCGTCGGGTGTTTGTCATCTGGTTCTGTCATGATCTCTGATGTGGCCGTACCACCTGCGGGCCACCAACAGTGTATCTGTCACTGTCACTGGTTGTCACAGGGAGGGGGTAATGTGGCGCTTCTGCCACACACACACACGCACGCACGCACACACACACACACACACACACACACACACACGCACGCACGCGCGCACACACACACACACACACACACACACCCACACCCACACCCACACACACACACACACAAACATCACCACCGTGGGGAATTATGTGGAAGAAATGCAATTACTTGCACTTCAGGAATATCCCCCTAATGTGCGCCCACACACACACACACACACACACACACACACACACACACACACACACACACACACACACACACACACACACACACACACACACACACACACAGCATCATCATAGTAGAGATTGTAAATAACAGACTAATGTGTGGTAATGTGTGTTCACAGTCAAATGACTGTTTTGCTGTGTTGCGTCCCCTCCTCCTCTCCTCTCCTCTCCTCTCCTCTCCTCTCCTCTCCTCTCCTCTCCTCTCCTGGTTTACTTCAAAGCTGCGGCTTGGTTTCCCATGAAAAACATGAAAACAAAGAAGTGGCCCCTGGGGGCCCCTTTTCCTCTCCTCTCCTCCCTTCCTCTCCTTCTCCTCCTCCTCTCACACAGAGAGCGAGAGAGAGAAAGAGAGAGAGAGACATAGGTCAGAAGAAAGCAGGCGGAGTGAGCGAGATAGAGGATGAGATTGAGAATGAATGAAAGGGGGAAAAAAGAAAGACGGAAACATAAAGAAAATGAAAAGAGAAGGCAGCCAATAGTGTCGAAAAAGACCACGCAACAAAAGACAAGCGTATCCGATGGTGTTTTTCCATTAAATCCCAACCAGCCACTATAGGTCTGCATTGCATTAGGGCATTCACCAAATATTGGAATATTCGATTATCAAAGTCATTATTCGACGTTGTTCACCGAAGTCACATTTTTTATTGTTTTAAAAATGTATAGTTTATAAAGCTTGGCTAGATAGGAAGTCATAAGCACTTGGAATTGTAGGTATTACATTTAATGTGACTCGGTTCCGCAGATAAATATTGTGAAAATAGCCGATCTACATGCTCTTGCGAGGCGTTGTGAGCATGTAGTTCGGCTATTTTCACAATGTTCGCCTCTTGCTTACTTAATATTTGACAGTTTGGCCAGAATATTTGACTATTTGAATACTTTGAGGTCGAATAATTCGAATTCTAAAAATCACTATTCGTGAATGCCCTACGTTGCATCACAATAGACTTTACTTGTTGTCCCTGCTTATGTCACCATGTTGTCACCACACCCCAAACCCCCACCCAGCCAAGCCCCGGGGGCCCCCTAACCCTATGTCTCTATCCCCTCAGATAAAATCTGCTTACCTCTTATTTTCTTTTGCTACTCTTTCCTGTTTTCGCTGTTTTTTTCTTCTGTGTTTACGACAATTCGCCTGTCCCTTGGCCCCCTCCCCCTCACTCCCTCTGTCTCTCGCTGTCTCTCGCAGTTCGCTGATTTTTTTCACACATTTCCAACTGTCGTGGTTCTTCTTTCTTTCTCCCCCTCCTTCCGTTTAACTCTCTCTCTCTCTTTCCCTAACTCTCTCTTTTCCTCTCAACTCTCTCTGGCTATCATGCCAAGGCTTGTCTAGGACTGGGAGTACCACGCACCCACCCACCCCCTCTTCACTTGTCTTATATGGCACACTTTATTCTAGCTTTAATGACAGTGATTTAGGGAATAAATTCCTCCCCAGCAGATGTCTGCAGCCCCCCCCCCCCCCCCCTCCCCACACACCAGCACCCCTCCCTCCCCCTCTCTCATCATACCCCCTCTGGCTGGGACGGGGGGAACGGGGGGAGTAGAGTCAGGACATGAGAAACAGAGAAGGAGACAGACGGAGGCAGACAGTAGTAGCGAGATTTAGAATTGACCACAAAGTCAACAGACAGAGAGCACAGTTCTCATAGGGCTTATGAGTTTCCTTACTGAGCACAAATGTGAGAAGAAGGGACTTACGTTTTGTCTGTTCGCCTCAGGGAACGTGCTGGGACCCTGATTCAGCCCGGGAAAAAGAGTTGTAGAGGCCCTCATTTCGTGCTATAGAGATCTCTCCATAGCGCTGCTGCTACTCAAAGATTTGCCATTTCAGAACATGACAAGTGACAAGCCAGTGGGCCAATTACATGAGTTATATTTTGTCGTTGTCGGGTGGAAACCTTGTATGTCCAAAACCGTTTGTTTTGTATTTATCATTTAAAAAATTAATTAAACTAGTGAAAACAGCCGATCTACAAGCACACAACGCCTCGCGTGCTTGTAGATCTGCTGTTTTCACTAGTTTTGTGCGACATCCTTGTATGATGAAGCAGGGCTTTACTTTGCGAAAGAAATTACAAATTTGAAACTTGGAGATACGAGGTTTCTGCCCAACAGTGACGATTTACTTTGTTGGCCGCCCAGCCCCCAAAATGGAACAAAGGCCGACATTTTATTAAATATTTTTTCCTAATGGCCGGCCTGGACCGGCCGGGTATGAACCGGCCGTTTGGGAGTTGTCCCGCTTTTCCCAATGGCCAGCAAGTGCCTGGTGCGTTATTTGGAATTGCACATGAGTTCTGGGCAAACCCCGCCCATGGAAGCTTTTGATTGGCTGAACTGGCGCTAGGGAGCGCTCCTTTATGTTCGATTGGACCGCACGAAGGTGCGATCACTTAAACCTAACTCTAACCCTAACCTTAACCTCAGTAAAACTATGCCTAACCCTAACCCTAACCCTAAACCTAACCTCAGTAAAACTATGCCTAACCCTAACCCTAACCCTAACCTTAACCTCAGTGAAACGAACGCTCTGAGTAACTAACCTGCCGACGGATGTGAAAACAAACGGCTCCGCCCAGAACTCATGTGCAATTCCAAATAACGCGTCCCTGGTTCGCCTACTGTTGTCCATGACCTAACGCACATATTGGGGAACCGCAGGTACAACCCATTTGTTGCATCATAAAGTCACCTCACAGAGTTGTCACGGTTATTAGATATTCACCTAATCACAATTATTTGAGATTAGGTGCTATTTATTTTTATTTTTGAGAGGTGGTAAACTGCTCCCAAGAGTGGCTGTGCGTGTGTCTGTAGCCTTTTTGAGCGGTGGTAAACCGCTCCTAAGAGTGGCTGTGCGTGTGTCTGTAGCCTTTTTCCTCAGCGTTTTGCCATAGTAAAATGTGTGTACGTAGCATCATGTTTGTCTAGTGATGTCATATGTAGCCTTTTTCCTCAGCGTTTTGCCATAGCAAAACGTGTGTGTGTAGCATAGCCTGTACATCCTAGACTCAAATCCTAGTCTGAAGACGTTATGCAAGCACGACCACCGCTCACTTCACATTGGGTGTGATTTTTGTCTCCACCAGCCGAAGGCTGAGGGAGAGTATGTTTTCCCCTCCGTCCGTCCGTCCGTCCGTCCGTGCGTCCGTGCGTCCGTCCGTGCGTGCGTCCTCGCAGTTTGTGAACAGCTAATCTCAGTCACCGTTGGCCCGATCGCTGCCAAACTGAGCACACACACTCCCTGGATGCCAATCTAGAACCTCTGCCCCACATTTTTCAAATCAGCCTCATGGTGGCGCTATAACAGGCCGATTTGTGTGGCCTGGTTGTTACCAGCTAATCTCTGGCGCCGTTGGCCCGATCACTGCCAAACTGAGCACACACACTCCCTGGATGCTAATTCAGAACCTCTGCCCCACATTTTTTAAATCAGCCTCATGGTGGCGCTATAACAGGCCGATTTGTGTGGCCTGGTGGAGACCTGTGCTCGGAAGAGCACTGCTTCTAGTTTATATATGAATTGAGTACAAAGGACCCTAATGGAAACAGGTCACAGTGCTTTCTTGGGGCTTAAATCCACTTAGCAGACCTTATATTGAACTGTACTTTCCTGTTGTTTTGTGTGCTAACTGTAATAAAGTTATTACATTTTAATTCGTAATGTAATGTTCAACGACAGAAACACTATTAAATCGTTAATAACTGTAAAAAAAATATATAATCGTGACTGCCCTAACAGGCATTGACACTAAGGGCTTGCCCACCTGCCCCCGGCAGGTAAATAAAAGCTTCAGGCATATGGATTTGTAAGTACTGAGGGACAGTCAGGGGCGTCACACCAAATTCTGGGCCCTGGGTACAAGGATTCACTGTGGGCCCCCCATGAATGTTAACTATTGAAAAATAGCAGATATACAAGCTCACAGCGCGGCACTGCGAGCTTGTAGATCTGCTATTTTTGAAAAATTGTGAAAATGTGTGCAAGAAACATATGTTTCTATGTCAGTGGTGCTCAAACGTTTTCATGTGAAGGACCCCCAAGATGATATGTATTTGGCCACAACTAGACCCCCATCTCAAAATATTTAGTTCCAGGGACCCCTCCCCGGAAGCAAAATTTGAGTTACAAATGTTCGCTTAAAAAATACATATTCAAAGATTTGCGCACATTTTTACGACTTTTCAAAAATAGCAGATCTACAAGCTCGCAGCGCGGCACTCGGTGCCGCGCTGTGAGCTTGTATATCTGCTATTTTTCAATAGCTAAAGTTACTAGGGCCCCTCCACCTTGGGCCCTGGTAACTCAGTCCCACTTTCCTACCCCTTGTGACGCCCCTGGGGACAGTAGTATGACATATTGATCGCACAGCCCCAGAAAGTAAAGAAATAGGTGTTAAATTGAGCTGTAATTAAAATCTTACCTATCATTTTATAATGGGTGATTTATTTTTTAAGTAGACATGACCTTTGGGCAAGTAAAACATGACCTGTACTTGCCCGACGGGCAAGTGCCTCTGAGACCTTAGTGTCAACCCCTGCCTAACCTGCTGCCATCATTGTTGTCGCAGATATTGGTGACCTATAACCTATTTTTTGCTCTATAAAGTTTGTTTTTTAAATTAAAGGAGCTATAGTCAACTTTTTCTTGAAAAACGGATGCTAAAATAAAAATAATTTTTCGAAAATATTTTATAAAAAAATAAGCTTCATATTATGTTTCTATTCAAAAATGACCACAAAAAGCGTAAAATAATGATAAAATAATCATTTTGGCCATTGTCAGACACTTTGTTTACATTCTAGTCTATAGACTAGGATGTAAACAAAGTGTCGGCCCTACAATGAAAAAGTTGACTATAGCTCCTTTAAATAACATGACGGTGAGTGAGTGTGAGTGAGCCAGAATCTTTTGTTCAATAGATCAATAGTGAAGGGTCAATCCATTGGTCCAACTTATTTAGAAACAGGCAGGGCTCAATAAACCCTAAAATCAAACTGGCTTGTGCTAAGAGTCAAGCGTTTGTGTAATCTGTAGATTGTGTAATTAGCTTTCCGGGTATAGGACACCATTTCTCCTACGTTTTCCCGTCACTGTCTCTGTTGGGACAGACACCAGCACGAGTACATGAATTAATAAAGCATTCTAAACCAATAAAAAAACAACAGGATTAAAGCCAACCAGCCAATGGCAAGCCTTCCCGAAGAGAACCTCCCTCCTAGCTAGGGGTTTGTTCTCATGTGTTTGTTTGTCCTTTACTTCCCAGTGGCTGAGATTAGATGCCCCCACCCCTCCCGCTCCCCCCCCCCCCCTCACCATTTCCTGTGCGCTTGTTAGGTTGCAGGGCCCTGAAATGTGTTTCCTGCCCCGGATAAGATTAACCACGCCCACTGTGTTAAGGTTGCCTTATCATATCGCCGTTGTCGGGTGGAAACCTCGCATGTCCAAAATGATTTAAACTAGTGAAAACATCTACAATGCTTGTAGATCTGCTGTTTTCACTACTTTTGTGCGACGGCCTTGTGTGATGAAGCGGGGCTTTGCTTTGCGAAAGAACGTACACATTTGAAACTTGGAGATACGAGGTTTCCACCAGACAACAACGCTATCCTAGTATGAACCACACACACGCACGCACATTTGGTCAAGATGATGTGTCCAGAGACACTGACGGCAGTGTTGCCATGTCTGCTTATTATAAGCGACGCTGGGCTAAAGTCGGTAGTAGATAATGGCGGTTGTGTTTTTCGTGGGGGCTTGTCGCCAGAATAGGGATTTCACATGATTAAGCCTAATATATATCGTTGCTGTCGGGCAGAAACCTCTTATTTCCATATTCTAACACAAACCTATCCAAAGTAGCAGATCCACAAGCTCAGCTTGTAGATCTGCAGAGTAACTGAAAAGCAACAGTTTTAGACACATGAGGTTTCCACCCGACAGAGACGATACAAGACGTCGCTTGGCTTATTTCCGACTGCAGTTTTATATTGTCGACGAGACGTAAGTTATAGGCTTTTAGGCCGGTGTACAGAGAAGAGCTCCTTGAAACATGTCTCAAGAGCCAAAGTGTTCTCTGTTGACTTAAAGATATAATGAGGGAGACTTACAGTGATGGACGGAGACAAAACAGAAGACAGAAAGGTGGGTCAGGGGTGACGACAACATGGAACTTGTTGTTAGGGGACGGCGACTGACCGAGGACAATGTGACAGGGCATGAGAAACAGAGGCGAGGCACGCAGGTGAAGGAGTCAGCGGAGTGAAGGAGTACTCAGGCACTCCCAACGCCGTCGTAAATCAAACGACAGCGGCGGCACATCAGAAAGGGCTCTGTTTTAAAAGGTATAGCCCTCCTTCAGAACACGCCGCCGCTTTTCGGACACCCGCGCGAGTCGTTTGCGTCGTTCACGTGCGTTTGAACGTGCAAGGAGGGCCCGTCTAGACATAAGAACAACTCCTCTCTGGGTTTTTCTTTCTTTTTTTTCTTGGGAAGTGAGGACATTTCTGGGAGATTATCACTCTTCAAAGAAGGAGACATTTTAAAGACTAGCTGTAGCGCTTTGAAGGCGGTTATTGTAAAGTGTTAAAGTTTGCTGTGCATTGAAGGCTAGTTGGAGTTATGATTAGAGAGTGTTTAGAAGGTATATAAGTGCTGTCAATGAAAGATTGACGCAGCATTACAAGTATCCTTCACGACCGCCAACAAATAATGGACGATAAAAGCTCTAAACCTATGGCATCTTTGAATATTGCTAACTTTACACTAAGTTGGCGTATGCTTGTGTGTGTGTGTGTGTGTGTGTTCCTCTTTGTGTTTATTGCGGTAGACATAATTGGTAGATACCAATTAGGGAAACGCTAGCTCTGTTTGACCCCTGGTGTGGAGGAGAGATTTTCTTTAAGGTTTCTCCATCTTTATGCCTGGTGTCCCCATGGTGTTAGTTTGTAAACACACCTCATAAACGGGCTCCAGACTGTGCATTTGTTGCATGAATTCATGAAGAATCATACTGCATTGTAGCAACAAATCATCCAAACAAATGAGCAGCAAAGCAGAGTTTAGGTTAGTTTAGTTTTACAAGTCATCAGGTAGAGGGGCGGATCATAGATTCATTTGCCGATGATATGTGGATTACAGGTCATTAGAATTAATGACTTGGCTAGAATATTCCAGGCAGTGTAGCCGATATTTTGGAGCACGTCTAAATGCTTTGACTTGTTGATCAGTGTGTAACCGATGTTTACACACTGTCACCGTCTCTTATCTCAGTCCTTCAAGTGAAGAGGAGCTGAAGTGGGATTATTCTACTTCCACTTCTACTTCAATCACTTCAACACAGAGACACGTGGGCCTGCGTACCATGTGTAGCATAATCAATCCCACTAGGGCTGTCACAATTATTACATAATCGTCTAATCGCAATTATTTCACATAATCGTAAATATGTTGTCATAATTGTCGTAATCGTGAATGTTGAAAAATGTTTGAAAATAATTTACAAACATTTTCAGAAATAGTGGAAATAGCAGATCTACAAGCTCACAACGCGTAGCATCGCAACGTGTTGTGAGCTTGTAGATCCGCTATTTCCACTATCAATGTTATCTTTTTAGTAGAAAGTTGTCAAAAATGTCAAAGCCTAAAAGCCGAACAGAAATGTAATTATCAACGACAAAAACACAATTAAATCGTTAATTGCAATTATTTGAGTGACAATTAATCGTTATGTAAAATGTCATATCGTGACAGCCCTAAATCCCACACAGGAAAGTCACACTGGTAAAGCAGCACTGTGTAGTTTGGGGTGTCGTCAGTGGCCACTTTGGATGCAAATAACATGGCAGCCAACAGCTTTGACTTCATTACCCAAGAGTCTCTGTAAGCACCGGCGAGGACGCGCTGTGATTGGCAGTTCTGCCTTGGTGCCTTTGGAAAATGCCAGGTTTAAACTCATCGTCTCCCCCTATACATAGTAACTAGAAAAAAGCCCCCTGGGGGGGCCTGCACATGCACACGCTCTCTAAAGGCACAAATGCAACACTTACACGAATGACACACACACACACACGGAGTAAAAGTAACAGCACGCACACACGTGCGTGCACATTGTTTCTCGTTGTCTCACTGTTTCTGCCAAGCAGGATTTAGAAGCACGACACAGTATACACACGTGTGGTCGGCGCAGTGATGGGCAAGCTACTTGGAAAATGTAGTAAGCTAAGCTACAAGCTACCCTTGATGAAATATAGCTTAAGCTACAACGAAGCTACCCACAGAAAATGTAGCAAAGCAAGCTACAAGCTACACGGCAAAAGTAGCTAACTACAACAAAGCTACTTTTTTTTTTTTTTTTTTTTTTATATCAATTGATCAAGTGCAACTTTCCATCAAACAAATAGGCAGGCAAAAATGCTCAGTTCAATTGATTATTATAAAACTGGAAACAAGCCCCCATGTCTGGCTTTTTGTGTCATCCTTTCATTTACTTTAATCCTATTTGAACTGGGGACCCCACCCTGACAAGCAACTGGAATTAGGAGTTGAGGCATTACATTTTAGTTTCACTCTGTTCCACGGATAAATTGTGAAAATAGCAGATCTACAAGCTCACAGCGCCTCGGAACACAAGGCGTTTCAAGCTTGTAGATCTGCCATTTTCCACAATTTGTGCCTCTTTTACTACCTTATTGTCAATTTGGCCAATGTTGACCATGTTTTTATAGTTGATAACTTTTGATGCAGTTTGTCTTTTATTTATATTTGTTTAGGTATTAAAAATGTCTAAAAGGTCCTTAAATTGCCACTTCACTGTCATTAGTTAGCTGTGGACAAAATAGTGCACTGGTTTTTGTGTGCTGTCGAAACAGCTGAGCTGATAAGCTGCAGCCAGTGGTGGACAGTAACTGAGTAAATGTACTTGAGTACTTTTACTTTTATTTGTACTTTAAGGAGCCTATTTTTAAAAGCATGTACTGGTATGTACTCTAATACTTAAGTACATTTAAAAGCAAGTATTTGTTTTACTCTTAAACTTCGAACATTAGGCTATGATGACTGAGCTTCTTTTAGTGTGGACAGGAGTAAATGTGACAGGAGTACTCTGTACTCTTACTCAAGTACTCGGGTTGAGTACTCGCGGGGTGGAGTTTATGCTCCACCCCGCGAGATCTACAAGCTCACACAGTTAGCATTTGCAACGCGATGTGAGCTTGTATGTCAGTTGTTCTACGGGTAGCGATTGGGATGTCCGCGAACGAATCCAATCTTTTGAACGGCTCTTTGAAGTGAACGATGGGATCCGGTTTGCGCAGTATAGAGCCCTAGGTAGAGAGCGCATAGTGAGACAGATCCTTGGCTCGGTCTCACTTCAAAGTGCCATGAATCCCTCACTTCAGTCGCTTATCTAACACACACAGGACGTTCGCTGAATGAAGTGAAAGCAGCTGCAGCGCTGCTCAGTGCTCAGAACAACACGTTTGGGGATCTGTTGGGAATTCTTTTCCTCACAAACTTTATTTAGCAGTCATTTTTCGCCGGGATAGTAACGTGTAGCGTTTGTTGGACGCTACGTCACTACTGGAGTCTAAAAATAGCTACGCTACGCTAAAAGCTTTTTGGTTCAAAAGGAGCGGCGCTACCGTGACGCTACTGAAAAATGTAGTTAAGCTATGTAGCGTCGCTACTTGTAGCTCGCTACTGCCCATCACTGGGTCGGCGCGCGTGCGCGTGCGTGCGTGCACAGTCATACAAATGAGAGTGAATAAAGCAAAAATAAACATCACAATCTGTCAGCAAGTATTGAAAGAAAGTGAACAAAATTAAGTAAATAATCACCTGTTGTTGATGCTGCTGCTGCTGCTGCTGCTTTAACCACGCGTAAATAGTGTTTGCGTTTATGACGGCCAAGGGATGTCTTTTTTTTTCGTCCCATGTTTTTACACGGGAGGTGTAAAAGGAAGCTCTGTCCCTATAAAGGCGATGTCGTTTCTTGAATTTGACTTCGAGAGATTGCATCGCCGACGCTGAACTGAGCGAACAGTGTGTTTACTTTTAAATGTATGTACAGTCCTGTTTGCTGGTTGTGTCTGTGTGACGATAAATCTGCACCAGAGCAGTACTGGGAAAGATGGATAACCACAGGCCGGACTCATTTTTGAAGCTTGTGATTGGCTGAAGCGGACGTAGGGAGTGCTCGGTTGTAGTCACTTGGACCGCGCGAGGTGCACCAAAACCCAATAAATCATTGCGTTTATCGTGCACTTCAGGCCTTACGGCCTGGGCATAAATAGAACGGTTTCCATCCATCTTTCCCAGTGGGATCCATAATCAGGCGAGCAGTACGTGCTATGAGTACGTGACGCGAAGAGTACAACAGCTGTTGGCACATGCGCAGTTGGGTGGGCCTAGCGGGCATTGGGCAAAATAGCTGGCTAAAAAGCGCCTGAATAATTGCGTTTTATATTAACTGTACGCCAATGTAAGTACATTGATGGTGGCAAATGTGCCTATAACGTTGGCAGAGTACTGATCAGTACATATGCCAAGTGTGGAACCTCTAGGATTAGTGGTTTGCTGGGAATAGGGAGCATCCGCCATTTGGCACTCCATGGACCATTTCTCCAATAACTATATGTAAGATACAGTCAAGCCCCTATAGCAGGGACCCCTCTGAGTCTATACATTTTATGGAAGGATGATTGTTTAAACGTTTTTTATAATTTTGTGGGACATAATATGCTATATCGTCTTTGTCGAGTGGAAACCTTGTATCTCCAAGAATTAATGACTTGGCTAGAATATTCCAGGCAGTGTAGCCGATATTTTGGAGCACGTCTAAATGCTTTGACTTGTTGATCAGTGTGTAACCGATGTTTACACACTGTCACCGTCTCTTATCTCAGTCCTTCAAGTGAAGAGGAGCTGAAGTGGGATTATTCTACTTCCACTTCTACTTCAATCACTTCAACACAGAGACACGTGGGCCTGCGTACCATGTGTAGCATAATCAATCCCACTAGGGCTGTCACAATTATTACATAATCGTCTAATCGCAATTATTTCACATAATCGTAAATATGTTGTCATAATTGTCGTAATCGTGAATGTTGAAAAATGTTTGAAAATAATTTACAAACATTTTCAGAAATAGTGGAAATAGCAGATCTACAAGCTCACAACGCGTAGCATCGCGACGTGTTGTGAGCTTGTAGATCCGCTATTTCCACTATCAATGTTATCTTTTTAGTAGAAAGTTGTCAAAAATGTCAAAGCCTAAAAGCCGAACAGAAATGTAATTATCAACGACAAAAACACAATTAAATCGTTAATTGCAATTATTTGAGTGACAATTAATCGTTATGTAAAATGTCATATCGTGACAGCCCTAAATCCCACACAGGAAAGTCACACTGGTAAAGCAGCACTGTGTAGTTTGGGGTGTCGTCAGTGGCCACTTTGGATGCAAATAACATGGCAGCCAACAGCTTTGACTTCAAGATGGATAACCACAGGCCGGACTCATTTTTGAAGCTTGTGATTGGCTGAAGCGGACGTAGGGAGTGCTCGGTTGTAGTCACTTGGACCGCGCGAGGTGCACCAAAACCCAATAAATCATTGCGTTTATCGTGCACTTCAGGCCTTACGGCCTGGGCATAAATAGAACGGTTTCCATCCATCTTTCCCAGTGGGATCCATAATCAGGCGAGCAGTACGTGCTATGAGTACGTGACGCGAAGAGTACAACAGCTGTTGGCACATGCGCAGTTGGGTGGGCCTAGCGGGCATTGGGCAAAATAGCTGGCTAAAAAGCGCCTGAATAATTGCGTTTTATATTAACTGTACGCCAATGTAAGTACATTGATGGTGGCAAATGTGCCTATAACGTTGGCAGAGTACTGATCAGTACATATGCCAAGTGTGGAACCTCTAGGATTAGTGGTTTGCTGGGAATAGGGAGCATCCGCCATTTGGCACTCCATGGACCATTTCTCCAATAACTATATGTAAGATACAGTCAAGCCCCTATAGCAGGGACCCCTCTGAGTCTATACATTTTATGGAAGGATGATTGTTTAAACGTTTTTTATAATTTTGTGGGACATAATATGCTATATCGTCTTTGTCGAGTGGAAACCTTGTATCTCCAAGTTTCAAATTTGTAAATGTTTTCCCAAAGTAAAGCACTGCCTCATCATATGGCCGTCGCACAAACGTTGTGAAAACAGCAGATCTACAAGCACACAACGCGATCGGCTGTTTTCACTAGTTTAGTTCGTTTTTTAAATGATAAACACAAAACGAACGCTTTTGGACATACAAGGTTTCCACCCGACAACGACGATATACTATACTGTTGTTAAAAAGTTACATAGTGATGCTTCAATTTAAACTCCGAAGTGTGTGCAAACGGAAGGGTCCCTTTGGTTCTGTTTGCACACTCTTCAGAGTTTCAATGAACACTAAAGGAAGCTATTGTTCCCATGATTATAAAGCATGAGCATCCCCCAAAACATGGGGATGAGCGAAAAGCATTTAGTGTAAAACTCCTCTGAGTGCACTCTTCATCCGCGGTATTAGCAGAGTAATAATTATGTTTTATCACAGGGCCTCCTCTGGGTTATCTGCTGATCCACTGGAAAAGCCAGGCAGCTGTCGTAAAAAGAAAAAAAAGAAAAAGGAAAAGACCCTGAAGGAAAATGACAACAAAAGAACGAAACAGTCCAAAACAAGACCAGGTGACAGCTGATTGGCTCAGTTCTGTTGGCACGGTGCCATTGTCATCATGTCACCATCGTTTTCCTGTTTAGGTGATTGACCACGTTGGCTTGGACGACGTCGTCCGCGAAGACACTCCTAGACTTTATTCTGAGAGAACTGAGAATGGGTTTCTCTGTTTACGTTGGCTCAACAGTGGTTCTCAAACCTTTCCATGTCAGAGAAGAACCCCCAAGTTATTATGTATATGGCCGCGGAACATATTTAGTGCCAGGCATCCCCGTATAAGATTTGTGCTGTTGAAGACTGGCTATATTCATATAGCCAATATACAGTCACAGTAAACAGCACTGTTTCCCAAACAGTGGGTTGGGAACATTTTCATGATTCAAAAATAGATTTTTCAAAGTAATTTTATGAATGAGTTCCATAAATTAGAAAACAAATAGTGACAAGTAGTGAACATAGGCGATCTACAAGCTCACAATGCATCACGAGTAAGCTTGTAGATCTGCTATTTTCACTAGTTTGGGTCCCGGGCAAACGTCTAATTTCTCTTTCGGGTCTCGACCTGAAATGTTTGGGAACCACTGGTTTACAGAGTTAAAGTGGTTCAACTGATTTTGATTTATAACTCATTTAGCTGGGGACGCCCTGGAATAAACCCTGGGGTTCCCTGAACCCCACTTTGACAACCAGAGTTTTAAATTATACATGACCTCATTTAGGGCTGTCACATTTTACATGGCGATTAACTCTCACTCAAATAATTGCTTTTAACGATTTAATTGTGTTTTTGTCGTTGATAATTACATTTCTGTTCAGCGTTTAGGCTTTGAAGTTGCACATGGCAGATATGACACATAACCTTAATATACAAAGAAACGAAGGACATATTTGACAACTTTCTACTTAAAAAAATAGCATTGATAGTGGAAATAGCAGATCTACAAGCTCACAATGCGTCGCATCACGACGCGTTGTGAGCTTGTAGATCGGCTATTTCCACTATTTCTGAAAATGTTTGTAAATGTATGAACATTTTTCAACATTCACGATTATGGCGATTATGACAAAATATTGGCGATTATGCGAAATAATTGCGATTAGACGATTATGTAGGCCTAATAATTGTGACAGCCCTAACCTCATTATAACGTTGCCACGGTCTGTTTTTTTATATACCACTGCATTGTCTGAAGGAAGCCGAACAAAAATATGTTTTACTCTTATGTACCTGTACAAAAGATGTAACAATAAAGTACAACCTTGAACCTTGGTAATTAACATTGTTGAGATCAGAGGAGACGAGATGAGAAGCGTGGGATTGTGAGACAGACAGAGAGAGGGCATTCTAATGTCCTAGTCTGGAATCCAGACTGATCGGCTCCGTTCTGCGGATTTCCTTTTTCCTATCAGTCTAGCTGGATTCCAGGTTGTAAATGTACAGATTGAATTAATTAAAGGAGCTATAGTCAGCTTTTTCATTGTAGGGCCGACACTTTGTTTACATCCTAGTCTATAGACTAGAATGTAAACAAAGTGTCGGTCTGACAATGGCCAAAATGATATTCTATCATTATTTTACGCTTTTTGTGGTCATTTTTGAATAGAAACACATGTACCGGTATGGAGCTTATTTTTTTATAAAATATTTTCGAAACATTATTTTTATTTTAGCATCCGTTTTTCAAGAAACAGTTGACTATAGCTCCTTTAATACCAAGATTACACAAGCTTATAACGAGAGAGTTTCTCAGAAAGAAAGACATCGTGGCCACACCCAGGTTTTTATCAAGCGTTTTGTGCCACTGTAACGCCCAAAGAACTTGTATCAAAGAGCATACTGTATCTCTGTGGTGATCACCCTGTTTGAAGTGGATCAGATCGTCTATTGTCTGTAGATAGATAGACCTTTATTGATCCCACAGGGGGGGCTTTCAGTGGCCAGGGGCTATATCCTGAGTCAGGAGCCCAGACATAGATAGCCCTGTGATGTGCCTGCGTTTAAAATAAGCTTCTTCTGACACGGTGCCATGAATAGACTGCCCTGAGGTGAAGTAAAAAGGTGTGTTTGTGTGTGTGTGTGTGTGTGTGTGTGCGCGCGCGCGTGCGTGCGTGCGTGCGTGTGTGTGTGTATCATCACATTCCCATGTAGCCAAGTCTGATTCAGCTTCATTCATATCTTCACTGTCGGGCAGAAACCTTGTATCTCCAAGTTTCAAATGTGTGTTTTTTTGTAAAGTGAAGCCCTGCTTCATCATACAAGACTGTCGCACAAGACTATTGAGAATAGCAGATCTACATCTTGTGAAATACAATGTTGTCAACCAATCATCAAGGACGATGATACACGAAAGAAGAAGAAGCGAGGCGTTGTGTGCGTGTAGATCGGCTATTCTCAATAGTTTTAAATGCTTTTTAAAAAAAGCTTTTGGACATAAGGGGTTTCCACCCGACAACGATAATATATTGTTTGAGGGTTTGGAACAGTGGTGGAAAAAGTCCTCACATGTTTTACTTAAGTAAAAGTGTCAATACTGCAATATAGAAATACTCCGTTACAATTTAAAAAAAGTCTGGAATTCTTAATGTACTTGAGTAAAATTATGAAAGTGTTGGCATCAAAATGTACTTAAAGTACCAAAGGTAAAAGTACAAAATGTTTGAAAATAGCAGATCCACAATGTGTCTCATCGCGACGCGCTGTGAGATTGTAGATCGGCTATTTTCAAATAGCCTAGGTATAAAATAGGGCTAAAGTGGATTAATGTATGTTTCTCAATCATTTATATCTGCAAAGTAACTAGTAACTAAAGTTTTAAAATAAATGTAGGTGGAGTAAAAATACGATATTTGGATCCGAGATGTAGTGGAGTAGAAGTAAAAGTATTGGAAATTGGAAATCTTCAAGTAAAGCACAAATACCTCCAAATTGTACTTAAGTACATTACTTAGTAAATGTACTTTACTTGTTTTGCCTCATCATCTTTCCACTCATCATCATCATCATCACATCATCATCATCACACCGGGACCATCCTCGATCCTCCCACGCTCTCTTTTCTTGGCTTCAACCTGAAGCCAAGCTGTGCCACGCAAGCCGACATTTATACCTCTCCCTATTCTGTCTTAACCCATTTAGGCCTAGAATTATTGAATGCTTTAACCAGTGAAAAATAGCAGATATACAAGCTCACAGTGCGGCACCGAGTGCCGCGCTGCGAGCTTGTAGATCTGCTATTTTTGGAAACAAGTCGTGAAAATATGTGCAAATATTTGAATATATGTATTTTTCAAAGCGAACGTTTGTAACTCAAATTTTGCTTCTGGGGGGTCCCTGGAACTAAATATTTTGAGATAGGGGTCCGTGGCCAAATAAATATCAGTTTGGGGGTCCTTCACATGAAAAAGTTTGAGAACCACTGACATAGTAGTCTCTCAAGAACAGACTAATTGAGCTCCAGTTAAGTGAAAAGGACCTTTACTTTGACGATGGCTGGCCAGATTGCTGACATAGAAACATAGGTTTTTCAAAAAACCTTAGAAGGATTCAAAAGACACGTATAGAATCGGGTCAACATTCTAATTAGTTAAAGCATAAAATAATGATACACAATAATATGTAACCGTTCTACATGGGTTAATAACACCTCCGAGAGAGCCTCGAGAAGCGTCGCACACAAACAGACCCCCCCCCCGGCGCCCCCGAGGTAAACGATAATGAAAGTCGTAAAGGGAAACCCGTGTGGATTATTGTTAGACGGTAATTTATCCCAGGGAAACCTGACTGAGCATGAATGAATGCGCTTCTGCACGAACGCTCGCTGCTTCCAACACAGACACATGCGCGCGCGAGCGCGCATATGCACACACACACACACACACACACACACACACACACACACACCCACACACACACTCATATACATGCCAGTGGTGTAAAGTAACTAAGTAAATGTACTTAAGTACACTTTTGAGGTATTTGTACTTTACTTGAGTATTTCCAATTTTCAGTACTTTTACTTCCACTCCACTACATCTGGGAACCAAATATTGTACTTTAGTTACAAGTTGCTTTTCAGATATAAATTATAATATTATAAAACATACATACTTTAGCCCTATTTTATACCATGGCCATTTGAAAATAGCAGATCTACAAGCTCATAATGGGTCGCGAATCTCGCGATTTGTACTTTTACTTTTTTTTTACGCCAACACTTTTGTAATTTTACTCTAGTACATTTTGAATTCTGGACTTTTACTTGTAACGGAGTACATCTAGTGCAGTATTGATACTTTTACTTCAAGTAAACAATGTGAGTACTTTTTCCAACACTGATACACTCACACACACCCTCACACCTGGGAGGTGTACAACCACAGATGTCTATTGTTTTTGACCCGCTGTGCAGCAGCAATTTACGGATTAAGCGCTTTGTTCGGTGGGCACCCCGATGGCTGTTTTTTTTAGGGAGGAGAGAGATCATCTCTCATCCACTTCCCCATCCGTGTATACACTGTGAAATCCACAGCGTTCATTCAATCCTCATGAACCCTAGCTAGCGTCCCTATTCTGGGCATGTGTTAATAGCCGAAAACAGATACATCTAGTGAAAATAGAACATTTGGTGGAAGACAGTTAGGCTGGCATTTGGTGAAGATAGCAGATAAAGCTCACAAAGCTCACAACACTTGTTTTCACTACTGACGTACCAGTAAGACTCCCTAATCGGGAGATAAGCGACCTCCAGGTCGCACACACAAACTTTAGAAGGCAATCGTAGCCAATCAGGAGGGAATATGGGAAATGGGACAGATCCATGACTTTAGAGATACTGTGTACCGCTTTGCGTGATTTTAGGCCAAAATCTGTAGGAGCAGTGTCCAAAAATGTGTTTTGCAGAAATCGGCCTGAAACTGTTAAAACTGTTACTTTTCAAAATTCTAAAATGTAAAAAGTAGCAGATCTACAAACTCACAACGCGTGGCCTCACGCCACGTTTCGAGCTTGCAGATCTGCTACTTTTGATGCTTTTGTGTGACGCCGTAGTGTGATCAAGTAGGGTGTTAATAATAAATAACACAAAAAGTTAGAATATAGAGATAGGAGCAGGGACGTGCTGGCCATTGGGAAAAGCGGGACAACTCTCGAACGGCCGGTTCATTCCCGGCCTGTCCAGGCCGGCCATTAGGAAAAAAATTAAAATAAAATGTTGGCCTTCGTTCCACTTTGGGGGCTGGGCGGCCAACAAAGTAAATCGTCACTGTCGAGCAGAAACCTCGTATCTCCAAGTTTCAAATGTATACATTTTTTCACAAAGCAAAGCCCTGCTTCATCATACAAGGCCGTTGCACAAAAGTAGTGAAAACAGCAGATCTACAAGCACACAACGCCTCG
>NC_137813.1:52696715-52706715 GCF_963921795.1 Nannobrachium achirus
AACTACCTGTCCTACCCTGACTAATTGCTTTTATAAGATCGTAAATCGCGATGTAAATCATAATATATCACGCTGTGATAAATGTCTTTTTCTGTTTCGCTCTTCCACACACACACACACACACACACACACACACACACACACACACACACACACACACACACACACACATCGTATTATTTATATTATGTTATTGCGGAACGGGTGTTGGTTGGAACAGCTGCAGATGTTCTAGAAGATAGTTCTGTGTATAGCCTGATAACACGAGAACGCCCTAAGTTACTGTTATATCACAGACATTACGGATACACTCTTGCGCTCTCAATGTACTGTAACACTTTGGTCAGAACCTCACCTGTATGCGGGACACAGACACCTGGAGTTGTTTGGAGGCAATCCAGATTAAAAAAGAAAAGTAATTGCATCATCCCTTAGTGCTGTGTTGGGGTCAACAGGGAGCAGAAGTACAATATTTTGCCTCTGAGATGGAGTGGAGAAGAAGTATTGAAGAATTGACATTAAGTTAAGTGAAAGCACCTCAAAGTTGTACATACTCTAAGTACAGTAAATACACTTACCCATTGATTGAGACCTGGAATGTCTTAACCACTTAAACCATTATTTTATGCTTTAACTATTGAAAAATTGCAGATATACAAGCTCACAGCGCGGCACCAAGTGCCGCCCGACACCAAAGATATGTATGTATACGTTGCTGTTGTCAGAAACCTTGTACCTCCACAACTGTTTGAAATCGTAAATTAAGGCCCTACGTCTTCACACAAGAGTGTCGCACAACGATAGTGAAAATAGCAGATCTACCGGTACAAGCTCACAACGTGTCACGTCGCAACACGTTGTGAGATTATTAGATGCCTATTTTCACAATTGTTGTAAAAGGTTATTAAAATAATGGTGAAAAGGGGGCAGTTTTGGACATTCAAGGCTAGACTAAGCCGACAGCAGCGATATGGAATGAAGGCCATGACCACTGGACTATCAGCGCTCCACCACAATAATGTCTCTGGCTGTTTGTGTAAGACGCCAGGTGTGACGTCATGGGGATGTGGCTGCATGATTGACTGTGGGAAACCTTGGCTGACATGTGATGTACTGGTAATCCAGTAATTAGTGTCATTTTGCAGAGGTACACACGTGCACACGCACGCATGCACACTCGCACGCACGCACACACGCACACACACACACACACACACACACACACACACACACACACACACACACACACACACACACACACACACACAGCATTAGGCCGGTAAATGTTAGGGGTTAGTCCATTCTCAACCAGTTCCGTTTGTAAACATTCCACCCTGACCCAACATTGTTGCAGTATTATTTATTGGGTTGAGATGGAGATAGAAAAGCGGGTTGTGTTTCTGCAGTGTGATTCTCCTCAGATGAACGTTCTGAGAGGAAGGCCCTTTACCAAAACGCATTTAAGTGCATGGATTAAAGTTCTCAGTCGCCATGACTGATTTCATTCAGATCCCATAGAAGCCAGCACGTGTTCTATGGAAGCATGTTGAGCAGCGAAAATAGACAATCTACGCAGATGCATTGAGAGCTTGTGGATCATCTATTTGAAGTTGTCAAACTAGCAATATGTTCAGAAGCGTCTTACAAGGGGCACGGTGGTGCAGTTTGTAGCGCTGTCGCCGATTCCCGCTGGGGAATCGGCGGGGGATAGGCTGGGGATGCTGGGGGCATGTTCTCTCCTCCGCGTCATCAGTGCCCATACCCTAAGTGGGGTTTGCAAAATGGCCTTTCTTTGTGGAGTTTGCATGTTCTCCCCGTGTCACCTAGGGTAAAAATGTGGCCTCACAAAAACATGCAGTAATCCTGGTCTCTATACTGCCTCCCCCTGGCCAGCCGGGGCGCCTGATGGAGGGGAAAGGAACTGGTTGGAATAACGTGTTCCTTCCACGCGCTATACGTCCAGCCGGGGGAAACTCCCCCCTGTCAGGTGAAAAGAAGCGGTTTGGACTCCTCATGCATAGAAGGAGGCATGAGGTCAGTCCGTGTCTCCCCAGGTTGGCAGAGGGAGTGTAGCGCAAAGGATTACAATAGATAATTGGCACTGGGGTGAAAAATGAATTGTGTGGGATAACAAATGATATAAAGAAGCGTCTTACATAAAAGCAAAGGTTAATAACTCAGTCTGTGATTTCTTCACGTGGTTGGCAGTATGAAGAACAGCAGGAACAATACCACTAAAACAACATCATTTGACATATTGTGTTCATTGTTTAGGAATCCACACTATAGTGTGGGGTGGGGGCTCCTTTCATAATGTTGAAAGGTACGCACACACGCACGCACACACGCACGCACACACGCACGCACGCACTCACGCACGCACGTCGCACGCACGCACGCACGCACGCACGCACGCACACACACACACACACACACACACACACACACACACACACACACACACACACAGAGAGAGAGTGTTCAGGTGACTGTCTGTTGTCTCTATAGGGGGTCTGACTAGACCAGACCAGACGATGGAGCTCATTGCAGTTCATAACCCCTAACTGAGCTAATCCACTCCACTGTTTATATGCGTGACTGTCAATGTCAACATCATATGGGCTTAAATAGGCAGAGGTCCTCCGAGCCGGAATATGAGACATGTTAGATTAACCATAATGAAATGCAGAAAATGACCAACGCTAAACGTGGTCAAGGCAGGGTGGATGTTCTCTGTTGTTGGGGAGAACCTCGTGACTGTGCCAAAGCAGGTCTTTACACTGCAGGCAAAAATCTCTAACACGCTCACTGTCCACAGTGTTATTTTCCAAGTGATTAACACTTTTACTGCCATTACTTTGAAGGGATGAAGGGATTGCTGACTGCCGTCACTTCCTCCAATAGGCTTCTGGCTCTTATTTTGAAGGGCCGGGTGGAAATTGCGCAGAATTTTGGTCACTTTACTTTTTTCAACCTTGACCCGGATCTAGTTTGGAAGCTGGGTGTGATGGTGACAATCGGTAGAAATCCATCATGCGAGCACTATTTTGCAGTGAATAATGCCTGCCTTGGGATCAAAATGTATTTCTTCGAGAAAATTAGGCTTCTTGATGGAAGATCAATGGGTTTCTATGGAGGATATTCACTTCGCGTGCACGCCACCGTGCGTAGTAAACAAACCGCGGACATTAGCGATCACCACTGGACAGCTCAGACGTACAGTAAGTCAAAAAAGGTTTGACGAGTCAGACTGTCACCGGCACCATACAGTAAAGGCTATCAGTGACAAGATGGATCGTCAACAGCATTGGATTTGTGCATTCAGATATTGTTGACATAATATCCTAGGTTCATTGGTTACTGTAGTTCACCCCATGGAGACTTGAATTCATGGATATGTTTTCGTTTTTGTCCCATTCCTAAGCCAATAATTTAAGAGACTCTTTGTGTCTCCATAGAGAGCAAAGCAGACTCTTTGTGTCTCCATAGAGAACAAAGCAGGCTCTTTGTGTCTCCATAGAGAACAAAGCAGGCTCTTTGTGTCTCCATAGAGAACAAAGCAGGCTCTTTGTGTCTCCATAGAGAGCAAAGCAGACTCTTTGTGTCTCCATAGAGAACAAAGCAGGCTCTTTGTGTCTCCATAGGGAACAAAGCAGGCTCTTTGTGTCTCCATAGAGAACAAAGCAGGCTCTTTGTGTCTCCATAGGGAACAAAGCAGGCTCTTTGTGTCTCCATAGAGAACAAAGCAGGCTCTTTGTGTCTCCATAGGGAACAAAGCAGGCTCTTTGTGTCTCCATAGGGAACAAAGCAGGCTCTTTGTGTCTCCATAGGGAACAAAGCAGGCTCTTTGTGTCTCCATAGGGAACAAAGCAGGCTCTTTGTGTCTCCATAGGGAACAAAGCAGGCTCTTTGGTCTCCATAGGGAACAAAGCAGGCTCTTTGTGTCTCCATAGGGAACCATGCTGCATGGTCATCAAATTATTGGCTTAGGAATGCAACAAAAACAAAAGAATAACTATGAATTCAAGTCTCCATGGGTAGAGTATTCGATAGAAAAGAAATAGGTGTGAGTAATGCTCTTGTCAAAAATAGCGGAATCCTCAAGTTCACAAGTCGTCACGTCCCTATGAGTGCCAATGATCATATTTTCATATTATTAGATGCACATGGTAATGATGCCATTAAAGTGTTGTTACTGATGTACTGTTGGCGAGTGGCGGCGTGTTTTTTTGTGTTTTAGCGTGGCTGTTTACTCGTGTGCTGCTCGTCTCTGGGCTGTGCACAGTACTGTACTTAACTTCACATCAACAGGAAACTATAAAGCTTCAAGTACCATCCTCAAACACACTTAAAAGTTGACTCATCTTTAATGCACCCTGTGTGTGTATACAGTATACAGAATGTGCGTGCGTGCGTGCGTGTGTGTGTGTTCCTATGACACATTTTTTAACTTGTCTACCTTTAGATATGTGCTTTGCACATGCGCGTACATGGGTGTGTGTGTGTGTGTGCGCGTGTGTGTGTGCTCGTGTGAGAGCATGCGTGTTTAGGCGTACAACTGTTTGTGGAACAACCCCTTTAGTGCAGTAATGGTTGTTTCTCAGCATAATCATTGCTATAGAAACCTGCAAGCGGTCCACGGTGACATTCTGGTGCCAGCATTGTCAAAACATAGACAGCAGAATGAAACACTCCTGCTAGACTTGTAGTTGAACTCGGTAACACGGTTTATTTGGTACATTTAAAGATAACACTAGAATCAAACACAAGTGCTGTTTTATTTCGAGGACTTCAAAAGTCCTCGTGTTAATTTGACTTTGTAAATGAGCACTATAGATTTGTAATCGTCGCACAATCATTTGGAATGTAAACACGTGAATCCATCATGAATCATAAAAACTATTTATGGACACTGCCAAATATGGGTCAACAATGTGATGTCACAACAATGTGATGTCACAACAGCCATTGCCAAATATGGGTCAACAATGTGATGTCACAACAATGTGATGTCACAACAGCTATAGACTATAGACATTGAGGCATTACTCACTGACTCAGATACGGACATGGTGTGCCGGTTTTCATAGTTAACTGCAAACTACGGTCGCAATTGATGTATGAATGATGCAAGTTGTCGAGTTGTTACCTGTAGTGGCAGGCAAGAGGTTGCGACCGCAAGGCTATAGAAGATAATTCCTCTCACGTGTGCGTGCGCGAGTGTGTGCGTGCGTACGTGCATTCATGCGTGCGTGCATGCGCTGTGTGTCGTGGAATGTACAGCAGCATGTTGTTGAGCATCACAGAGAGACACCTCAGTCATAGCTGGCGGGATGGGATAAGTTAATTGACGTCTGGTCAATGCTCCCTTCTGTGAGTGTTTTGTATGGCATCAGTGGCGTCAGTTCAGCAAAAGCTAGGGTATGGCAAAGATGGGAGTCCTCATGGAAAAGAGGCATTACATTTTGTATAACACCGTTCTATTGTGAAAATAGCAGATCTACATGCTCACAACGCCTCGCGCTGCGAGGCGTTGTGAGCATGTAGATCGGCTATTTTCACAAAGTCTGAAAAAAAGTTTTTCACACAGGTTTCTACGGTTTCTCGGGCTGGATATGGCAGCCTGGAACGGTTGTTCAAGTGCAGCTAAACTTGGCATGTTAGTAAACGTGCCACAATTAACAATAATGCATTGCACCTGTGCAGCTGACCTGCGGAACCTGGGAATATACCATTTTGTCAAGATGGGGAGAATAAAAGTGTGGAGAATATAATTATAATACCTTGTCAAAGTGACCATTTTGTTACATTTTGCATTTGTATTTATTTTACTGTAATTTAACAACATAATAACCAGCACAGATAGACAAAGAGACATTCATGGATTTATATTTATTTATAACTTTTATTTCCCCCCCCTGGACCCAGGGTATGGCAGCTGCATACCCCTGCCATACCCAATTGACGCCCCTGTATGGCATGGGTGCGTGTGTGCTTTCTGGGCGTAATATGTTTAAGGTGTGCGATGCATGGCTGCCTGTGTTTGAGTGTGCATAGAATAGAGGTGCATGTGTTGCTCCTACTGTGGCTTTGTGTTTCGGTCAGTGGTGAAAAGTAACTAAGTACATTTACTTGAGTACTTTTACTTTAGTTTTTCAATACTTTATACTTCTACTCCGCTACATCTAAAATGTTGCACTTTTTGCTCCACTGCAATTATTTGACACTTGACAGATTTAGTTAGTTACTTTGTAGATTTAGATATTTATTTACAAAACATACATTAACCACTTCATCCCTATATGTGTTTCCGCTATTTGAAGACAGCTCGTCGCAAGACGACACGTTGTGAGCTTGTAGATCTGCTATTTTCAAAGGATTTGTATACATTTGAAAACTTGTGAAATGCGTGGTGAGTACTTTTACTTTTGGTACTTTAAGTATATTTTGAAGCCAAACACTTTTTGTTCTTTTACTCAAGTAAACTTTTAATACCGGTCTCATAACAGAGTATTTCTACATTCTGTTATGGTTACTTTTACATGGGTAAAAGATACGTCTATCATGAAGGACTTCATGATTGAATAAAGTTACTATTCCTGGAGCTACGACTCAGTGTGCGGACTTTCCTCCTCCTCTTAAGTACGTATTTTTGTCCAGCACCTGAAACTATTTTTGTGGGATGTGCGTGCCTCCTCCTGAACTCTAAAAGATACGTCTTCCATCGCTGGTATCAGTGCGTGTGCGTGCGCGTGTGCGTGCGTGCGCGTGTGTGTGTGAACTAGACAGGCGGAGATCAGCAGCTATCTCCACAGTGGATCAGTGTTCTCTGTGTCACAGACAGGATGCCCCTACTGCTAGCCTGCTGCTAACCTCCCACCTCCCTCTGGTCTAACGCCCAAGAGCACTGCAGCTGCCTGCACGCCTCGCCAAGACATTCAGCACACTGTTCTGGGCTATGTTGGAGCCGCGTGCGCGCGCGCGTGTGTGTGTGTCTGCGTGCGTGTGTGCGTGCGCGTGCGTGTGTGTGTGTGCGTGTGTCTGAGAGAGAGAGAGAGAGGAATAGAGAGAGAGAGAGAGAGAAAGAGAGAGAGAGAGAGAGAGTAAGAGAGAGTGGGAGAATTTGAATTGGTATTTATATAAATATGTGTACATTTGAGAAGGGGAAAGAGACAGACAGACACACGCACGCACGCACGCACGCACGCACGCACGCACGCACGCACGCACGCACGCACGCACGCACGCACGCACGCACACACACACAGTGACAGACAGACAGACAGACACAGACAGACAGTGAAACAGATTGTCCAGCCTCGGGGCGAGTCTGATGTGATATTGACACCATGACTTCGCTGCTCTGTGGCCCTCTTGTTCCTCACAAGTGGTCCTTTGTATCCCCCGCCAACCTATACAACCCCCCACCTCCCCCCCACCCCTCTGGGTCCCATGCAGCCCCACCCTCTGTCCCCCCCCGTCCCCCGTCCCACGTCCCACGCAGGCTTACGGAGAGAGAGGAGAGGCTCGGTCTTCGCGAGCGGACACACTTATCCAAATAGGGTTCTTTTGATGTCCAAATGTATACGGAGGCCTGGGCTCTGAATGAGCCATTCTCTGGTGTCTCTGAATGCATTCAAAGGGTTTTCTAATGCCTCCCTTATCGCGGGCAGCGTCACCGTGAGTCACCAGGTATGGGGGTCAGAGTTACGCGTTGTCAGATTGAAGATATCTGCTTTTGCACTTATAGTGACACAACACCGCATGATGTGGTATACGTCTAGGCCAGGGGTTGCACCAGTTAATCCTACAAACTGATTTAATCGATTTATTTAAAAAGTGATCGATTATTTAACAAATGAATCGATAGATGATCGATCCCTATTTCAGGGCATGTCATTATCTGCCACATTCTTTATGAAAATAAAGAAATAAATAAAACCATCAAAATGAATTGTGCAAATAGCAGATGACCTTGTTGTAGGTCAGCTATATTTGACTTATTTTGCAAGACACTGTTGAGTTCATTGTTCATTGTATTATATTTTAAACCCAGCTCATAATGTGAGCTTGTAGATCTGATACTGAATGATCAGTTTATTATGGGGGAAATACTAGCCCTCCTAGTATATAGAGCCCTGGGGATCCCCAGTCAAGTGGTTCATGTCAACTCAAGCTTTATCTGTTGTATTGTGCATGTAATATGTCACTCTGTCTGCAAGATTCAGACAATAGGGGGTGCTGAAACACAGCTCTGCTATGCACACCTCGGTTGCCTTCTTTGATTACACTGAATCACACATGTGCCTCCCATAACAACAAAGCAATATGTACAAAGTATACCAAGAAAGCAGGAATTTACATACATGGACAAGTTGACATACGCTTTATACAGTATGTACTCACTACATGTTTAAAAAGTAGCAAGAAGTCACTTCACCTTGTGGCATTTACCTGACTCACTTCCGCCAAACTTGAACAATGCGATTCAATGAGCAAACAGTGTGAGTCGCTAGCTCATTTAACACACATGGAGACAACACACATGTACACACACACGCGCACATGTAACTAACTGCACTACAGAGAATATTCACCATAGCATTTATGGCAGTTGTGTTGTACTGAGCAAATACTCTGTCTTGTGCGCACAACACACACACACACGCACACACACACACACACACACACACACACACACACACACACACACACACACACACACACACACACACACACACACACACACACACACACACACACACGTGTGCTTGTAGGTCACCACCGGTGAGGAGTGGCTGCATGTATGTATACATAATTGTGTGTGCTTCAGTATGCGTTGCCAGGGACAGAAGTGTGCGTCTGCATTTTGTGTACACAAGCCGTGTGTGTGTGCACGTGTGTGCGTGCGCGTGTGTGTTTCAAAGAGAGAGAGGCAACATGTTTCCTCTTAACAGCCAAATAAACCCAGTGACCCTCAGTATAAAGCCTGATTTATACCTATACCCTGAACATACAGCAGAACTACAAGCCCACAACTTGTGGCAGATGTGAGGCGTTGTGGGCTTGTAGATCTGCAATGTTTTTCACGGGACACCGCCATATGACATAGTATAAATACATTAGGCTTAAGCCGGGCTGAAAGGGGGCTTTGATCTCCTCACGGTCTGACCCACTGCTCACCTGAGCTCACAACACTGGGACACTGGGTGCAGTTAACCCATTTAGTCTTAACCATTCTTTTTTATTTGACTTTGACTATTCAAAAAATAGCAGATATACAAGCTCACAGCGCGGCACCGAGTGCCGTGCTGCGAACTGGACTTTTTTGGCAAATCTTTGAATATATATTCTTTTAAAGCGAATAACTCAAATATTTGCTTCTGATACATAATATTTTGAGATGTATTTGATCCCTCGTTTAGTTTTTTTTTTTCCCTCCCCAACGCACATCACAGCCGTTGTTATCCTACTGACTCGCCTGCCAGTCAGGAGAGCCCACCAGGAGGACGTACGGTAGGGCCTTTGTCCCACTCCTCCCGTTGACAGGCTCCGCCCCCAGCCCGTAGGAGTGTGTGCAATGACAAATATCACCCTCCCCACCCCGCCCTCCCTCCCCACCGGATGGACAGCTGTGGATTCGAAACCCCTACCCTACCTAGACTTTGTTTTTAGATATATATTTTTTGTATATCTTGCTGAGGAGGGATGTTTGCTTGCACTGGCAAGATTATTCTACGTTTTCAGGCAAGGGACCCCTTAGCTGAGAGGGAGATGAAGCAGGAACCCCCACAACCTGTTCATATATGCCATATAGTCATCGTTTGACAGCACAATCAGCGTAATTTGGATTCATGTCAATTTGTGTTTTCAGATATGTAACCACTTGAACCATCAATACTTAATTAACTTGACCTTTCACTCTGTACTTAGTCTGCTCTCTTCCCCCTCTACACTAAACCCCTTTGCCTAAAATAGCCCATCTACAAGCTCACAACGC
>NC_137813.1:52711715-52724215 GCF_963921795.1 Nannobrachium achirus
GTCACCTTGCTAAAGCTCAAAGTCATTGTTTGAAGAAATCAGTTCTTCATGACACTGGCCTATATCCTTATTGAAAAGATCATGCTGTTCCCACGCCATAGGTGTAATGCCTATGTCAAGAGTGTGACCTAGGCCTTTTTATGGTCACAAAGACAATGTGACTTAGTCAAAACCCAAGTTGGCTTAAGTCATTTAATCCTCGTTTAATAGTCAGTTTACCATGAGAAATGTCACAGCTTGTCTGCGTGTAGACGGTTGGTTAGATATTTTTAAAATGTGTCATCATGTAAAACATGTGTCATCATGACGTCCTCATATCATGCTCTGATGTCACTGTGATGTCAGGGGAAGCACTCTACCAGAATGGGTTTGCCGCTCTGACATCACGCTCTCGCTTCAATGTGATGACACACTAACAGAATCCCTTTTATGCCCATATATGGAGTTATCTGGAAAAAAAAAAAAGAAAAGAAAATCCAGTGTTCATTCATCCATTTGTAACTTAAGAGAGTTGTGAACAAACGTAACCACCAAATGGACCCATCTTTCCTTCCTTCCGGGGTCACTCTCACAGAGTTAAATGATCACTCAGAGGTCTCTACTGTGTGCATACAGCCTGAGGGCTCATGGTGAGTTATAGTGACACCTTGTAGGGAAAAGAAGCCCCTCCCTCTTCTTCTGATGTCATCTGAAGACAAGAGAGACTGAAATGTTTTTCCTGGCCAGTTCCTCTCTCCTCCAAACAGTGTAACGTGAGAGATGTACGTTTGACAGTGTAATGACTTGTATTATGGCATTGAGGGCCATGCTTGTCTCTGGCTGTGACATGTTGTTCCTGAATTATGTTTAGAAATGAGAAAGTGATCTATCTGTAGGCGCGCGCACACACACGCACGCACGCACGCACGCACGCACGCACGCACACACACACACACACAGCACACACACACACACACACACACACACACAGTTATTATCACACCAAAAAAAACAAAGAAAACAATGGCATTCATATTCAGAGTGAAGGTCGAGCTATTGGGTAAGATGAGATATCCCGTGTTTCACCGAATACAGAAACCAAGCATTCAGCACCAATTATAGGTTCATGGATTAAAGTTCTCAGTCGCCACGGCTAATTTCAGCCCCTTGGATTCCGTACAAGCCGGCGCGTCTCCGATGAAAGCATGGCGCGCACCGAAAATAGCATGTCTACGAGCTCACTCACAATGTCGTGCTTTGATGTGTTGAGAGAGATTGTAGATTGGCTATTTTTGTCTATTCTTATAAGATTGAAGAGCATTGGAAATTGTAAAACTAGCAATAGAATACATGTTTAGAAGCATCTTCCATAAACATGAATGTTCTCAGAAATGTCATAAAAGAAAAGGTCAAAGCCTCAGTCTGTGATTTCTTCAGCTTGGCTGGCTGTACAGTAGCAAGAACAGCAGCAACATAAGGTTTAGAATGATAATACATAAACATCGTTACATTTTCTTGAGATTTTATTTAGCTTCATTCCGTGTAGGTTAAAGTTAACATTACAGTAGCTATTGGTGGATGGGATCATAAAAGTGCAGTCGTTCCCAAACTTAGATCTGTCCTGCTGTGTAATTTACTTTGTTTAGATTATATTTATGGTGAAAATTGAGAAAATTTTTCATGAATAGAGAAACGAAGCCATGTCGTCATTTGTGCGTAATGTCGCACTCTAGGGGGTTCATGCTGGTATTGTTTTGTATTCAAATCGCCATTGGGGAATCTGCGATCGCCGCATATAAGGACTGTGTTAAAAAAATAAACACACCATGTGCGCGTTTCTGTCAGCGGGGGGGTTCTGCATAGTTTATGATATTCATTCATATCTGATATAGCCTGTGTAACTCGTTTCTAGCGTTTATTGTGTTACTCTTTGGGTAAATCTGTACATTTCCACCTTAGTCGATGCTTCATATCCATTTGGGTCAATCCGAGAGCATGGTGTGTTTATATTTTTAACACAGTTCTTATATGCGGTGATCGCAAATTCCCCAATGGCAATTTGAATACAAAACAATACCAGCATGAACCCTGTAGAGGGCGACATTTCACGCCATTTCACGGAAGTGACATCACACTTCGCTACTGAATTCTGACAAGATATTATTCTGTGAAGATAATAAGCCTTCCCCTGAACATTCCTATTGGTGATCAATGAGGCTTTAGACAGAAAGATTACACGGTACAGCACAGTAGTCCATCCTTGCACTGGACAGACAACACAACATGTCTTTCGGCCTTTCCCAGAGGGTCTACGCTGCCCCACAAAGCCAAAGTGCAATAGCTACGTTTTTGGACAACACTGACTTATTTGTGTATCCCAAAGGTCAAATTAATCTTAGTGACTTTGGGGGGGGTTTAAACAATCGCCTCAAGAACAGACACAATTAAGCCCCTTTTCCACAGGCCCAACACCGCTCCACACCACACTGCCCACTTGTGCCAGGTTTTCCACTACAAGGACCTGGGTAGAGTGGTGTGAAAGTGGTACTAAACGTGGTACTAAAAAGTATCCAATCTAGAGTTAGTCTGAGCTAGGCCAAAGTGGGCCAAATACTTCATAATGACTGATCACTCACTGACTTTTCGTTTAGACCACCAGGATATAGTTGTAATACATGATAATAGATTCTATTTTTATAACCACTATTATAATCTATTATAGTGTATTATAATTATCATAGTAATACATTAATACTTTATAGTGTATTATAATCACAGTTATAATCCATTATAGTGTATAATAATTAGGATAGTTGTAATACAAATTTATATTGTATTATAATCACAGTTAAAGGGTTCAATTTGTTTCTTACCGATAGGGGTACCTTTATGTAATGGAAAATGTAGATATTTTATGTGGTGCGGTGTGGTGTAATGTGGTGTGGTGCTAAAGCTGCAGTCGAAAAGGGGCTTTAGTGTACCGGTAATATCCCTTAGATACCCAAAACCCGTTTGGCTGGACCAATTGAAACCCCTTTAAACCCTTTCATCAGTTAAGTAAGTTAACCCTTTCCATAACTAGTTAGTTATGGAAACAGAGATGCTACAGAAAATAGAGGGTGGGTTGGGCTGTTGACTTTTCTGTGCACCACACGCACACACGCACACGTTACCTACACGACAAAAGAGGCAATAACAACCAAAACATACTGAACATACCGCACAATGGGAGAAGAAAGGAGAGGGGAGAGACGGGACACATTCCTCCACTCCAACCATGAGCCATTAAGGGAAATTAGAGTCCTGCATTAGCAAATGAACACATTCCTCATGTCACACACAGCAGCAAGCCCCGACATCCTCTAATGAGAAAACATACAAGATGGATGCTGCTTATAATCCTTCTTCATCACAAACCTGTTGTTTTTGCTCACGTCTCTAAGAAACAATACCAGCAACGCATGTTAAGTTTAAAATATTCATATTACCGTAATTGCTGGACGGTATTTTTATTCCTATGTATCCAGTGTGGCAGCCATGTAAACAAACACACAATGTCATTTACAACACGACGTGTTTTTGAAAACATTTGAATCGAGGAATAGACAATGCAGTAACCGAAAATGTATTCTATTTGATCAACACTTCCTCTTTTTCCATTAGCTTCCGCTGCCGCGGTCACTAGTCTTCCTGGGGTCCAGGTAAAACATCCCTTCAGGGCGATTATTCCCATTTATTTTCATGCGAACAACAACTGACACTCGCCAGTCTGAACCGAAGTTAAACTATTAAAATACAACGGCAGATCTGTAAATGTGTTCATTTAGCTCAGAGACTGTACAAATTTGACCAAGCGCTCCCTAACGCAGGGGTCTTCAACGTTTTCAGGCCAAGGACCCCTTAGTTGAGAGAGAGATGAAGCAGGGACCCCACAACCTCTATATAGTTTCATTGTTTGACAGCACGATCATCAGTGTATTTTGGATTCATGTCAATGTGTGTTTTCAGATATTTAACCGCTTGAACCGCCAAGAATTAATAAAGTTGACCTTTCACTCTGTACTTAGTCTGCTCTTTTTCCCCTTTACACCAAAGCTCTTTGCCGAAAATGGCCGATCTACAAGCTTGTAGATCTGCTATTTTTGGCTAAAAGTTCTCCGAATATGGACATTAGGGTTCAAGTGGTTAATATAAAAAAGGAGAAAGAAAGTTTCTATCACACAAAGATTTGGAGGACTCCCTGTAGTAACTCTGAGGACCCCCTAGGGGGTCCCGGACCCCCTGTTGAAGACCCCTGCCCTAACGTATTGTACACACGCTGAGTTAGACATGGACAGATGAACACTGAGGATTTTACTGTGGAAAATTGGAAGTGTTTTGAGTGGGGGTGGGTAATTTAAAGTGACTGATGTGCAACAATCGAAGCATGACAGTGAAACCTTAAACCCTGCAGTGCATCGGAGTACAGCATGTAAAGATAATGTAAACAGCAGTTGACTGATGCCTGGTCATATCAAGTCTCATATTTGTGTTGGAATCCATCTGGGGCTTCATGTCCGCCAAGTTCCTCTGGAATCTGCTCTCAACTTCTACCCAGAACGTGATGCGTATCGTCGTCGTCGGGTGGAAACCTTGTATGTCCAAAACTGTTGCATTTATCATTTTAAAAATGATTTAAACTAGTGAAAACAGCCGATCTACAAGCACACAACGCCTCGCACCGCGAGGCGTTGTGTGCTTGTAGATCTGCTGTTTTCACTACTTTTGTGCGACGGCCTTGTATGACGAAGCAGGGCATTACTTTGCGAAAGAACGCACAAATGTGAAACTTGGAGATACGAGGTTTCTGCCCGACAGTGACGATATCGACGTTGTCTGGCAAAAACCTCTTATCTCCATATTCTAACTTCTTCTTTTTTCTCCTGTAAATTGACACCCCACTTGATCGTACTACCGCGTCACACAAAAACCATCAAAAGTAGCAGATCTACAAGCTCAAAGCACTGCGCGAGGCGACATGTCTTGAGCTTGTCGATTTGATACTTTTGAATTTGAATCCTGAAAAGTGGACATATATGGTTTCCACCCGACAGAGACGATATACTGTATATATACATGAATAAGGGTTTAATAGGCACGTTTCCATGGGAAAAAAGACAGACCAGCTCAAAACGGTTCATTCCGTTGGCGTCTGAGATGACAGTTTCTCCTAGGATTTGAGTTGAATTTCCACATTTACTGTATTGCGCACATTTATAACACTAAATTATGAGTTTGTGTGGTTGGATGACTCTGAGAAGCTAAAAAGACTCTTTGAATATGATATTTATTCTTTTGCTTCATTTCTTGACAAGGCTTGGTCAATGAGAAGGAGGGCCATTTACATGTAAAATAGTATTGTCTTGTTTGTTCTTATTTTCTTTATGTGTATTCTGTATGCTCATTTACTGTGGACTGTGTTGATGGCAGTGTAATGAAATCTTTTTGTGTAAGGTGTCATATAATCCCATATGGGATGGGCCAAATTGATGGCATGACACGTAAATAAATCATTCATTCATTCATCCATTCATCCATTCATCCATTCATCCATCCATCCATCCATCCATCCATCCATCCATTCATTCATTCATTCATTTATTTTAAGACTGAATTCATGTTGTGTGATGCATGCTGTTAGCAACGGACCCATAAGGAGGCGTCCATTTGGTTTCATTTGTATACTGTCAGAGTTAAAGAAAGAATTGTCAGGACTTATCGCAGGGGTTCAAGTTTTCAGTCCTGGGGACTGGTTTCAGTCTTGAGGATTCCATAAGAGCTATTTCTGAGATCAGTGAAGATCCGCAAAATAATAACTATAACTAAAAAAGCTGTTATAATTGCAAGAGTGAGTATTTGCATTGGCCAGACTAGAAAATTGCATAGAATACAACAGAACTTCAGAAGATACTTCTGTAAAAGCATGGTGCGCTGCAAAATCACATATTGGGACATGGTCTGAAAATGAATTCCAGTCTTGGGATTTCTTTTGGCTTTAACTGGACCCTCTGGAACCCCCTCAAGGACCCCTTGCTGTCGCTGCCCTTCGGTTTTTGATTGTCTTGTGTACTATAATGCAGGAAAGATGTAGCGTGAACACATGGTGAACTTCCATAAGGACTCTGTACAGCTGCAGCACTATAATGCAGGACAGATGCAGGGCTACAATGCGTTGCCTCAGCAGCAGTACAATGGCGTGTATTGAAGGCCATGTCCTGAAGGTTCCTATAGTCTACACGACTAGATCCTGTTCCTGCACTGTTTATGGACCCGTCTCATGGACCAGTCTGCCTGGTTCCGCCTCAGAGCCTGTGTGTAGATAGTTTAGATAAAGCGCCGCACACACTTTTCACTTTGCTTACACAGGTGAGAGATATCACAATCTCACATCAGATAAGATTGTGTGTGTGTGCGCGCGTGTGGGGCGTGCGTGCGTGCGTGTGTGTGTGTGTGTGTGTGTGTGTGTGTGTGTGTGCATGCATGCATGCATATGTTCGTTTGTGCATGTGTGCAGCCAGGCATATGTGTGTGTGTGTGTGTGTGTGTGTGTGTGTGTGTGTGTGTGTGTGTGTGTGTGTGTGTGTGTGTGTGTGTGTGTGTGTGTGTGTGTGACTGTTTCAGGGTTGTAGTTATACCTTCTCACCACATGGGGGAAGCACTAGGATGGTTGATTTGGCTGGTTTGTAATTCAGCTGCAGTGATGTTACATGTCCATATCTCTTCTCTTCTCTTCTCTTCTCTTCTCTTCTCTTCTCTTCTCTTCTCTTCTCTTCTCTTCTCTTCTCTTCTCTTCTCTTCTCTTCTCATTAAGTGTCTCTAGCTTGTTATTGCATTCATTGATGAATTATGGAGGAGATGGAGTTAGAAGATGATGTACTGTGGGGCACAGACAGAGAGACAGCAGCCTGTCCTCCTTGTCTGTCTACATGTCGACACTCGCTAGGAGGCACACACTTCAAATTCCTCTCTGCTAGTGTGTGCGTGCGCGCGTGCGCGTGTGTGTGTGTGTGTGTGTGTGTGTGTGTGTGTGTGTGTGTGTGTGTGTGTGTGTGTGTGTGTGTTAAAGTGTGTGAGTCAGTTAAAAACACTTACACACTGTATGTTGACAGTTGTTCTCTCTTTGTCTAAGCGTTGTGAGCTTGTAGATTGATTGCATGTTTCCGGGGTGCAACTATAATATATCGTCACTGTCGGGCAGAGACCTTTTATCTCTAAGTTTCAAATGTGTAAGTAAAGCCCTGCTTCATCATACAAGGCCGTCGCACAAAAGTAGTGAAAACAACAGATCTACAAGCACACAACGCCTCGCGAGTTGGTTGCTTGTAGATCTACTGTTTTCACTAGTTTAAATCTTTTTTAAATGATAACTACAAAACTAACGGTTTTGGACATATAAGGTTTCCACCCGACAACGACCATATTAACCTGGTCCCACCCTTTTTTACAGTACACTTTGTCGCCATACCTAAGTGCCCAGTACACTGTGCATAATGTGTCTACAAGTTGTATACCTATAGAAGTGCAGATACAAAGTTGGGTAAGCTACATATACAAACTTTTTCATCGCCCCATATTTGTCTCTCTGGTTTTGGGTGACTGTAACCAGCTGCTCTGGACAAAAGTGCAACGCATGTGTCGCATTAGAGGCGAATTAACCAGGAAAGACGAGGGATACCAACAAGCCCATGGATATTCAAGTGGTGCTACAGAGCAGCGCCAAACAAGGCTGCTGATATATAGCCGGGGAGCCACCTTGCCAAAATGAGAGAAGACCTGTGATGTCATGACATACTCCAAATTTTAGTTTTTCCTATTAATTTGGTCAATAAGGTACACAGAATGAGAGGCCTGCTCTGCCGGAAACATTGCGAAAAAAAGTTTCCCATTGACTTCACTATACTGGAAAAAACACACCAAAAACATATGCTTTAAGTAGCATGTGAGGGGTCAAACTAGGGGTTCTTCATGATTCTGAATCCATTGCAAGCATTTGTTTTGCATGAAAAACATTCCTTGGCTAGATTTCAGCCTCACAAACCTGTGAAAAGTGATGAGTCATCACTTTTCACTGTTATTTTGGTCCGTTTTCTAGCCCAAGGAATGTTTTTCATGCAAAACAAATGCTTGCAATGGATTCAGAATCATCAAGAACCCCTAGTTTGACCCCTCACATGCTACTTAACGCATATTTATTTTGGTGTGTTTCTTTCCTGTATAGTGAAGTCGATGGGACAGTGATACAAATGGCCATAACTTTTTTTTCGCAATGTTTCCGACAGAGCAGGCCTCTCAGTCTGTGTACCTTAATGACCAAATTAATAGAAAAAACTAAAATAAAAAGTATGTCATGACGTCACAGGTTAAAACCCTATTCTTTGAGCTTTTGGGCCTGTGGCTCCCCGGCTAATAACACAGCTAGCACATTTGCTGGTGGTGACAATGTGAATTTCCCCTTTGGGATTGAATAAAGTATTTAATCATACCTGAGTCCAGACAATTGCAATACTTTTTTCAGTCATAAATAATAGAGACTACTGTATATCAGACAAATTGTCCCCTTGTGGTATCTGATTGCTTCGTGTTGAGGTATTACTTCAAAGTTGTTATTACCCAAGGTAGAGCATGTGCAAATCGCATGTGAATAAATGCAGACTTTCCATTGAAAACTGCCAATCAAGTAATGACATACACATGAACAGTGACTGAGCTCTCTCTCTCTCTGTCTGGTTGGTCGTTTAGAAAGTTCCATTCCTTCAGTGAAAGAGAAAAATCTCACTGTCCCTTCAGTGTGGGACTATGATGATGCAAACATGAGCTGCAGCAGAAGTCAAGTGACTTTGCAAGCACATTCACTACTTGCTTTTGGCATTCGGTGTACACACATACTCACTGCTTCTGAGAGGTTTCGCAAATTAGAGTATACCCAGTGGTGTGTTCTACCATGTTACGCTATATACGTAGCGTGCAGAATGTTTTTGAAAGAAAAGCGTAGCCCTCTACTAAATATTTTATCCATTGAAAAATTAAAACACGGTACCGTATCTCCACGACCATGCGCATGGCGTGCAGGGAATGATTATCGTATCCCTCCAAAGAAACCAACACTGTGTGCAGCCACTTCTAGAATAAATACAACTGAAGAGGCATGAGAGAGCAAAACTCGAGTTACATCCTCCTCAGCCATGAAGGCGTGCAATTTGCCTTAATGCACAAAACCTTTGGTTGTTGATATTTCAGCACAGCGAGTGTAGGAACAGGCAGGATGTGGTGTGTGATGCTAACATTTGATATGCTTGCTAATGAAGGATACATTCAATTCTAATGTTTAAAGCCAATTAGCACCCTGCTTCTCAAAAACATACATTTCTGTGCTGCAGACATAAGACATTGTACAAACTGAAACCAACTTGAGCCCTAATATTGTGGAGGTTTAAACCTACACCCTCCAAATGGGAGATGAAGACCACATTGAAACAACAAATCATATCTTTGAATTCAAACACTGTAAAAGTGTCATCGTCTATGACGGATCATTTGACGCGTAAATGAAAAGTAAACTGCCCACCCCCGAGCCATGTCAGCTCAACGCTTAAACTAGCAACCCTCAAATCTACTCTCACTTCAAACTGTCACTGATAAATCAGCACTTAATAGCACTGGAAAACTCTCTCTCTCTCTCTCTCTTTCTCTGTGGTGGTTGTAGTTGGTCTACCTGCTCTTCCGTTGAGAAAATGGAGATCCTGTTGTCGGGTAGGACACCTACTGGTTGGCATGGGGTATTGCATGAAGCTCAAAGCGCAGTATATCCTTTGGCGAACAGGCTGTTTGTCTTAGCCAGGGGTGTAGTTGTCCCGATTTAAAATGAAGCAAACTGAAAGTTCCAATGATTGGCCGCTAGTTGCGCTGTTCTGGCACCAGAAGCAACATGTTCTCCATAGGATTTCATTCATTTCCCCCAAACTTTTACATTTGATTTTCTTACCTTAATAAACATTGTCATAAATACTTTATGGTTCCTGTTTTAACATGTGTGGGGATGATGTCCAGCTGTAGCTAGGCTAGGTATTGCAAGTGGGCCCCCAATGAAAAATGTAAAGAAGAAAGTCATGGTAATTTCTTTTTTTAAAACCTTGAAAAGTGTGTTTTCATTGTGATACTGATAAACATTGGTTCCATTGATCCAAGCCGGACCCTAATCGATTGATCACTGGCCCACCCATCTGACCTCCAACGGCAGCCGTTGAGTGGTCAGACAGGTGGGCCGCGGACGCTTTAGAAACTTTCAAGTGTGCTCTGATCACAGATAAAAAAGGGTTGAGATCCACTGGCGTAGACGAATAGCGTTCACGATCCAGTACGACTTCCAGGAAACATCATCTCATTTTGTTGGACTGCTGAACACAGCAAAACAGACCAAGGCTAGGGAGTCGGCAAAGCGGGGAAACAATGGAGGAACAAGTGGATTAAGACGTTTGTCCTCTTCGCAGAGAGATTGAGTTCCCATGGCGTAGGAAGGTGGAGTGGGATGGGAATGCGACATGTCTGGGAATAGTATGATCTGAGAGTGGTCTCCGTTCCCGCTCGGCTTTCTCAGGACTCACACTCAGTCCGATGACAGTGAGTGTCCTAATGGTCATTTTAGATAGAGAGAGAGAGATAGAGAGAGAGAGAGAGGTGGGGGGGGGGGGGGGGGGGGGGTACAAAACAAATCTGTTGAAATCATCCTTCCCTTGCCTGCAGATTTCATTTGCAGTCATCGTGTACTCGGTAGCCAGGAAATGTCGCTTTCACAGGAGAGCAAGGAGGGACGGTTTCTAATTCTTTAAACCGGTGAGCCGAATGGACCCTTGAGGGCCTGTAACTCAGGACGTTTACGATCAGAACCAAGGGTCCGTTTGGTTCCGCTTGTACGCTTTCGGAGCTACAAATGGATAAATTAACACCGGGGATTTCAGCGTCCATTAACTCTCAGAGTTAACCCCCAAATACCCGGAACGCGCCCGAGTCGCATTCGTTTTTAACCACTTTAACCATTATTTTATGCTTTAACTTTAGAAAAATAGCAGATATACAAGCTGTGCCACGCTGCGAGCTTGTAGATCTGCTATTTTTGAAAAATCGTGAAAAAATCCTTCTTATCTCCTTCTTAATCATGCTGTCTCAAACTTTTTCATGTCAAGGACCCCCAAAAGTACAGGTATTTGGCCGCAGACCCCCATCTCAAAATATGTTGCTCCAGGGACCACCCAGAAGCAAATATTTGAGTTACAAATGTTCGCTTAATAGATATATTGAGAAGAAAATATGATTTTTCAACAATAGCAGATATATAAGCTCGCAGCGCGGCACTCGGTGCCACACTATGAGCTTGTATATCTGCTATTTTTCAATAGTTAAAGCTATACTGTGTAAGTTGCTCAACTAGTGGTCAGTAGCAGTAGAGCAAACCGCGGTCGCGTCTGCTTTTTTTGGCCGTTTTTCGCCGCGGACCGGGCATTCAGACCACCGCGTCGCCGAGACCTATCCATAGAGGTCTTTCGTGTCCCTCTACGAGCCTTGGTTGGGGAGTTACATGCTAGACTCCTAGCCCAGTGTAAACACTGCAGTGTAATTCCTGAAGAGCTCAGCAGTGTATGATCTGGGCTTTGATTGGCCGGTAGGGAGACACGTGTACAGAATGATGCATATGACGTAATTTTGCCGGGAAAAACAGCCCCGGTCACGGCCACCAGGGCTCAGTAGAACACATATAAAGAAAAGGCTTTGGGAGCTAAAATTAACAGAGTGGGGGTTCTAAAACTTTAGCGATTTAATAGTTAGGACAATTTTAAGATATGTTTTATAAAAAAAGTTACATAGTATAACTTTAAAGCTAATTCTAGGCCTAAATGGGTTAATGAAGTTTGCTGTGAAGCGACACCATGATATCAATGCAAGAGAGACAGCGTCAGCTCGAGAAGGATTCAGGTTCACAGACATAAACAACAAGGACACCCGGGGTTGCCGTAGTGCCACGGACAAACGTTTTGGCCAGAACGTTTGGTCTGAGAGGAAAAGTGTTGGAGAAATAAAGAAACAAAGAGGGCGACATGGGAGAGAGACAAAAGAGAGCGATAAAGCAGCCCGAGAGAGGACTAAATAAAGGGAGGTGAAAAGGAAAGACAGGCACAGAGAGACAGAGAGAGAGAGAGAGAGAGAGAGAGAGAGAGAGAGAGAGAGAGACAGAGAGAGAGACAGAGAGAGAGAGAGAGACAGAGACAGAGAGAGAGAGAGAAATTGGCAGAGTGTTGAAGATCCAACCAGGAAACGCTTGCCCCACGGGCCAGGAAATGCATCATCCCTGTGACACAGAACCTGCCACGCCCCCACACACACACACACACACACACACACACACACACACACATGCACACGTGCGTGCGCGCACACACACAACTCTGTCATGTTCCTGCCCTCACAGTGATACGCTCCTACACACACAC
>NC_137813.1:52729215-52746715 GCF_963921795.1 Nannobrachium achirus
GTGCAACTGGTGTTGCACGGCATGGCATGCGGTGTGCTAGCGTGCATGTGGTTTCTGCCCATGTGCTGCTTGCTGGAGGTTATCAAAGCACAATCTCAGCGACTCATAAAACTTGTAAAGAGTTTGCTGTTCAAAAACATATCCCTGAACGTTATCTTGCTGTAACACAACCAAGCTGCGTCCAAAAGATATATTGTAGTCCACTTGTTGTTATGTGTAGTGGACCTACAACTAGTTTGGAGCATTCTGTTATGTTCTAACTGCAGTAAATCATATCATTCATAAAGACTATCATATAGTCTTTGGGTTTGATGTGTTTATTTTATTTTATCTAAGGGCCCTTTACCATAATAGATGTAATACGTATTAGATACAGTATAACTGTGAAATACTGATCAAAATAGCCATTCTTGTATGGTTCTTTAGTTGTATTTATGTGAACATGTAATAATGTTGAAGATTAGCTGTCCTCTGGGGGTCCCCGGACCCCCTGCTCTCTAACGTATCGTTCCAATATGTGTCTGTCTAGGACGTTGAAGCTCAACACAATGCGTTTTTACTTATTGTGTGCTTGTAAATCAGTTATTTTCACCAAACGAGTAGTAGTGAGTGGCATGATTGGATTGTTGTTGTATTGTGTGCAGTGTTGCTGTATTGTTTGCATCATCTATTGTTCTGCTCTTGCCTCGTTTTGTGTTGTTCTGTCTGCAACCCGAGTCACGTTTTTGTTCTCTATACACTTGTGGATTGGCTGTGAAGTCGAGTGGAACTAAAATGGTAAATAGAAGTTAACAGACTGACTGACAATCATATGGCAGCTGTACTGCACACTGTAAAATCCAGTTAAAAAAATCCCTTTTAACTGTTAGCCCCGCGACCCGATTCCGGATAAGCGGCTAAAGATGGATGGTTTAAACAACATTTAGGAAGCAAGCCCCAAATAAGCAACTGCACTTTAGAGAGAAACAAGCCCAAATAAGGAACTTTTGGAAACAACACTTTAGAAACAAGCCCAAAAGAAAAACACAACGCGCAACTAGAACTACCAACATTTACAAGCAACCTGACAGAAAAACAAGCCAACAATCGCTTACAACAAGCAGACATGGCAACAGTACACTGGTTGCCCACTCCTGTTCTAGAAAGCACCTGTTTGAGGTGCGGTCTACCTTGCACAGCATGATTCATTGATTCACCGTAAGTTCAGGTCGATATACGCCCAGCTGACTGTGATGACATAGTCTGACATGTTCACTTTGACATCTGTGATGATGCCACCACATGACAAAAGGTTTCTTTTTAAGTTTTTAATCAAGCATTGTATGAGTCAGCTGGACATTGCTTGAGCATGTCGTGGGTTGCTGTGTTGGCTGGTAGCATCAGACGTTGAATCACTCTCCCCTTGTTCTCTCTGTAGTTTGAATTGTTCTTCATCTCACTCAAGCCAACATCTGTGACCTCAGCCCTCTGCTGTAGGTCTCGGTCAGTGGTGGGAAAAACAACAAAAACGTTCATTTCAATGAATGATTTCGTTCATGCTCACGGCAATGATCCATTCAAAATGATTCATTCACATTCACTGCTCAGTAGCACTATTGTCTCATGGAAATCACTGTCGCAAGAGTGTTATGAAGTGTTAGTTTGCGGCAATTAATTCGTTATTTTGAATGAATCGATCATGAACGATCCATCACTAGTCTCGATCAGTAGCTGATCGGGAGAGCACTTCTGTGTTCATTTCGCTGCCTTTACTTGTTGCTGTCTTGCAGAAACCTCTCATCTCCATATTCTCGTTTTTCCATATACCGGTACTTGATCGTGCTACAGCGTCACACAAAAGCATCAAAAACAGCAGATCTACAAGCTTGAAACGCAGAGCGAAGCGACACATTTTGAGCTTTTAGATCTCCTACTTTTGCAGTTTTTGAATTTGAATCCTGAAAAGAACAGTTTTGGACATGGAGGTTGGAGGTTTCCACCTAACAGAGACGATAAGTTAGTGACAAAAAACCTTCTTGATTCTTGAGGCTGTATTTTGTAAAATAGAAAGAAAGAAAGCATAGGTTAGCCCATTCATATTTTTATGGCACTGATGTGATCTTCTTTGTTCACAGAAACATGGCACTGTGCATATTACAAATGTATAATATCCCACATTCAAGAAACTAAAGCATAGTCTGTTGATGCATTTGTCGAGTCCCTCTGGATGTGGATAATGGTACCTAAATGTTTAATGAAAATGACCCTAGTGGATTAGAGCTGGCTGTTGCATAATGATTTGCATAATAGAACCATTTGGAGAAAGAAAAACATTTAAAAGGGGACCTGTTGTTTACAAAGGATCACCATTCACACCTTCCACGTGCTCCATAATGATGGCTTGCACCTCCCTACCCCCTGCCTCTCCAGTCAAATGACAACATTAGCACCTCTAAAGAACACTGGGCAAGGCTAATTTACAACTGTTCTGCCTTCCTGGCTGTTGATCTCTTGAGAAATGAGTTAACCACTTTCAAACGGGTGTCCCTATATATTTTGGCCATTCCAAATTTTCACAAAAATGTCTGATTTGATCTAGAGATGGGACGATATGAACATTTCATATCACGATTATTGTGACAAAAGAAATTGCGATTTACAATACTATCGCGATAATCAAAATTCATTATCCTGGGGCGGAACATGATTTGCATTTGATAGAGAGTGAAAAAAAGACTGTATCAAGTATCTATATTATAAGTACCTTTTACCAATAGAGGGTTTTAGTGGTACTGGATATGCAGCTCGGCAAATAAAAGGTGAATTGATCCCAGTGCATGAGGACGATATCACGATAAATTAAATCTCCATGATACGATTATCATTAGTGTTTTTTATCACGATAAACGATAATATCGCTTATCGTCCCATTCCTAATGTGATCTTGTAGATTTTCACACGACACCATCGTACAATTAAGTGCCTGGTTAAAGTTGCCAGTGTATGAATCATTCTAAGTGTTTAGGACATCTCTATCTATACAATACAACATTCTAGAAATGTTTTACACGGCTGGGTTGGATACTGATTGGTTAGTCAGAGCATCCTGTGGTCTGTTATTTCTGGATTGCAGACTGCTGTGATCAACAGTAACAAACCGAATACAAACAGCTCAGCCACAGCACCTGTAGCAACTGTAGAATCTAACAGACCATTTTCTCTAGCATAACGTCGTTGTCGGGTGGAAACTTTGTATCTCCAAGTTTAAAATTTGTACTTTCCTTCGCAAAGTAAAGCCCTGCTTCATCATACAAGGCCGTCGCACAAAAGTAGTGAAAACAGCCGATCTACAAGCACACAACGGGCGTTGTGTGCTTGTAGATCGGCTGTTTTCACTAGTTTGAATCATGTTTAAATGATAAATGCAAAACGAACGGTCTTGGACATACAAGGTTTTCACCCGACAACGACGATAAGCAATGACATCCTTTCTAAATCAATTAAATCATTCTCGTTGTCATTGTTGTGCCAAATTGTCGATTTGTTTATAAAGTAGGCATGTAATAAGAGTGTTAAAGGACAACTTTCGTTTTTTACAACAAGGGTTCATATTTTAGATAAAGTTAGTTAAAATTATTTCATTTACTTCTTTCTATTGTTTTAGAGATTCTTATTTCAGTGGTTGGGGACATGCGTACAAGTGGCTAAATATGTCATTTTACACAGAATAAGCCCATTCCCAAGATACAACCCAACCTTTCATGGTTGGATGTGACTTATGGGGGCTAGAAGTGTTACTGTAAATAACAAAAAAGAAACTGCTGGCTTATTATGTCTTAAAAAAACATATTTAGCTACTTGTAATCATGCCCCCATGCATATGCATGCCCCACATTTTAGCACAGTAAACGCGATAAAACAATAGAACGAAGCAAATGAAAACATTTTAACACTCACTTTTTCTTTTCTCTAATTACAATCTAAAATATGAACCCTTGTTGTAAAAAACAAAGTTGTCCTTTAATGAACGAGGTGGTCATGATTGACACATAAACAATACAAGACCACCATTAGCCTGTCAGGGCTTATGTCTCAATGATGACCGCTTCACTGTTCCATTATAGCTTATGAAACTCATGATGACTTCATACATATTTCAGGGTGTTGAAACATTTTTTAATTTAGTGTTAGGATGTTAATGAACATGAGCTAACGTTCATTTAATGAAATCCAGTGGTGTAAAGTAACTAAGTACATTTACTTAAGTACTGTACTTAAGTACAGTTTTGAGGTATTTTGTACTTTACTTGAGTATTTCTAGTTTTCAGTACTTGTACTTTTACTCCACTACATCTCAGAGGCAAATATTGTACTTTTACTCCACTACAATTATTTGAAAACTTTACTTACTAGTTACTTTGCAGGTATAAATGATTATATTATAAAACATATATTAATCCACTTTAGCCCTATTTTATACCTAGGCTGTTTGATGCGACGTGTTGTGAGCTTGTAGATTGGCTATTTTCAAACATTTTGTACTTTTACTTTTGATACTTTAAGTATATTTGGATGCCAATACTTTTGTACTTTTACTCAAGTGCATTTTGAATTCCAGACTTTTACGGAGTTCTTTTACATTGCAGTATTGACACTTTTACTTAAAGCTGTACTGTGGAAGCTGCTCAACTAGTGGTCAGTAGCGATATTGCTTTTTTCGGCCGTTTTTCGCCGCGGACCACCGCGACCCCCGCGACCGGCTCCGCCTCGCCGATACGAATCCATAGAGCCGTCTCCCATCATTTTTAGACCAGGATTGAGGGAGTAGCATGCAAGATTCCTTCACCAATGTAAACACAGTTGCTAAGGGAAGCTATTTTCTGAAGAGACAGCAAGATTCGCTGTGATTGGCCGGTGGTGTATGATCGGCGCTGTGATTGGCCGGTAGTGTATCATGTGGGAGATGACATCATTTTGCCGGGAAATTCTCCCCCCCTCACAACTCATAGAAAACATATAAAGAGAAGGCTTCAGAAGCTGAAAATAACAGAGTGGGGGTTCTAAAACTTTAGCAATTTAACAGTTAGGACAATTTTAAGATTTGTTTTATAAAAAAAGTTACATAGTATAACTTTAAGTAAAACATCTGAGTACTTTTTCCACCACTGATGAAATCTCATCAAGCTTTCCCTCTCTCTCGTCTCTCTCTCCACCTTCACATTACAATAGTCATCAGTAACCTCATGAAGTTCAAGAGAGATCTGGTGTAGACTAGGCTAGGGTAAAGGGAGGGGGCGCTCAGTAGTATAGGTCTCTGGTCAATGAAGTATAGGGTGGTTAGACAAACAGCAATAAGTGAAACCCATACGGTGTACTGGGTTCACCGTACCCAACGCAACCTGGCGTTTCCCAGGGACTCTGAGCGCAACGGTGGGGGCCAGTGGTGGGCAAGGAGGTAGGGAGCGCTTCGCTGTGTTCATTAGACCACGCGGAGGTGCCGAAAGTCAGGGGGAAGATTTACTATTCTGTCCATAACGGCACATAACTCGGTAAAGGTGCTGAGTCGGCTCATGCGACCACGGCAACGCTCGACACGGCGACTCGCTCGCTACCACTCGCTCGGCGGTGTCTCACGTGGCTCATGAGACACCGCCTGAGATGACGCGCCTCTGTTGTCATCACCGAAAACAAGTGCTCCTTTCCCTTGCAGCCTCCCGTGACCCCACCGTTGCTCGTAGGATCATTGGGAAAAACGTGGACGCGTACTCAACACAAATGGCTTTGCAGCTTTCATATTCATGTTAGTTCTTTGCAGTGTTCTTAAATCGAAACGATGATTAGTTCAATTCTAACATTGCCATATGATTTATTTAGTGGATACCTGAGTGAGGTGGGAAGGGATGCCACCATTTTTAGAATATTCGTGTCAGTCTCCAAATTCAAATTCGGATAGTCGAAAAAAATCTTTGGCAGGGCACTAGAATATAAAAACATTTTCTTTGCATCCCTAATCATAAACGACACATCACAACATGGCTGTTGGTGAAAGAACGGGTTGTTGTGTGGAGATTGAACCCGGGACCCTCAGCGACCACAGTTTGTGTAACCACCTAGATTCGGAGGTCTGCTGAGTGGGAAACCAAACATAGCACTCAGTCAGAGGGGAACCCCACCTCCCTCTCAAAACCATCCCCCAGACAAGGCTACTCTGCTACATATATCTCCATAATACGATGTGTCAGAATGACAAAACATTCCCCTCTTTAATGTTTACATTGCAAGGTGAATCTCTCTGTCTCCCCTCTCCTTCTCTCTCTCTCTCTCTCTCTCTCCCCTCTCCTTCTCTCTCTCTCTCTCTCTCTCTCCCCCCCTCTCTCCCCTCTCTCTGTGTCTCTGGGGCGTTTCGTTTGTCTTCCCTGAACAAACGTAGAGTCTGTCTCTTTCTCTCGGCGGCCCGGGGTCTCGTCCTCCTCCTGGGATGCTGTGTTTGTCTTTCTCATGCATCTCCACCACACGCACACGCACACGCACACGCACACGCACACACACACACACACACACGCACACACACACACACACACACTGCTCCGCTCTGCACATAGTGCTGTGTGTGTCGCAGCTTGACTGTGTGTGTGTTCTAACTTTTGAGCGGTGGTGACACCGTCTCCTATACGTGGCCATGTGTGTGGGTATGTACTGTATGTGTGTGTGCGTGTCTGTCTGTCTGTATGTAGCCTGCAGTACCTTTTCTGACCACACATGTTAAGGGAGGGGCGCTGTTGTTCAGGCCAGGCCAGGCCAGGCAAGGCACACTCACACACACGCACGCACACACGCACGCACGCACGCACGCACACATGCACGCACACACACACACGCGCAGCCTCCACCGCTCAGTTCACACAAGTGTGATTTTTCTTTTACATTTTGGTTCTCTTTCTGTCTCTATCCCTGTCTCTTCCTACTTGAATCTATCAGTCCTCATTTCCTGACTGACTCTCTCTCTCTCTCTCTCTCTCTCTCTCTCTCTCTCTCTCTCTCTCTCTCTCTCTCCGTCCTGACAGCACCAATTGATTCATCAGGATTAGTCCCAGACTAGTGCTGCTGTATTTATAGGCTGATCAAATTATAGCGATGGCCTCTGACTTTTGCCAGTGTGTGTGTGTGTGTGTGTGTGTGTGTGTGTGTGTGTGTGTGTGTGTGTGTGTGTGTGTGTGTGTGTGTGTGTGTGTGTGTGTGTGTGTGTGTGTGTGTGTGTGTGTGTGTGTGTCTGTGTGTGACCGTGCATGTGTGCATGCATGCATGTGCGTATTTGTGTGGTGAAAGACAGGCTGAGCCGGATGACAGTGTCAGACAGTTACAGTAACAGAGGAACTAGTTGAGACATGGCAAATGTGCCACTCACATAGACATACGCAAGCACGCACACACACGCACACACACACACACACACACACACACACACACACACACACACACACACACACACACACACACACACACACACACACACACACACACACACACACACACAGTTTCACAACTACGGACAAATCCATTGCAAACGAGTGCTTTTTCACCCCCACCCAATCCTGTCACTCTGACTGTCTCGGCGAAACAGGGTGGCACTTCATTCATTCATGTGTGTGTGTGTGTGTGTGTGTGTGTGTGTGTGTGTGTGTGTGTGTGTGTGTGTGTGTGTGTGTGTGTGTGTGTGTGTGTGTGTGTATGTGTGTGCAGAATACAGCTCCCACACAGAGGCATACAGCAGCATTATCAGGGTGATTTCCAGAGCCGACCGATCCTCTTACACAGACAGTCAGACAGAGTGGTGTCCTAGCTGGTGTGTCAAGCTTGCTAATGACAATGAGAAAGCAGGTGTACTCTGTGCACAGTATTGATGATATTCACACTGTCAGCCACACAAGTAGCAAACATACAGTATGCCCTTTTTTCTATCGATTACGCAACCCAAAGGATCATTTTTAGTCTTTGTCGCTTTACTAAGCCAATAATTTGATGGGGCGCAGTGGCTTCCTTTGTGTCTGCATAGGGAACCACCGTCAGTCATAAAACGATTGACTTTATTTCTTCTCCATAAATTCAAGTCTCGATGGGGTCGGAAGTTATTAGCAGAAATACGTTTGGCACCGGAGGTAACTGTAAGACTTTGCTGTATTTTAGGCTATATTAGTTGATATATGCGTTGGTGTCTGTGAATGTGGCAGTCTAAACCTTTCTAAACTCTGGCTGCCTATTAAAAGACTGACTTAAGACAGCTTGGACTGTGTTTTATGTGCGCAGACATTACGCCTCTCATGATTTGGCCGTTTTGGGCTATGTTGTCATTTTGATGAATGTATATCTCGGTGTTAATCTAACATCATGTATACTTGTTACGCTGCACTGTATTTGCTTGAGTGCAGTTGGCTAGTACCGGCACATCCCATAAGCTGGAGGGACAGGAGCATTGTAATTGGCTAGAGAGCAGTATAGATCCCATAAGTGGACAGGCACTCAATTGGCTAGTTATGTTCCAGAGCCCGGTGATGCCAGAGAATGCTTACAGTAAGTGGGACCACAGTTTATCTGGGTAATTGTCAACGGAATATGGTGGTCGTGGTCGTGTGTGCTTGCATGTGAGTGCTTGACTATCCTGAGAATGAAGTTAATATCGGTGTGCATGTTTAATTTGTCTGTCCAATGTCCTGTGATCAAATCTGACACTTGGACTGTGTCACATGTCATCTCCTCTATACCTTCCTGTCTGTCTTCACTGTAATGTCCGGTAATTAAAAGTAATGAAGTCACGTCAGAGAGAGAGAGAGAGAGAGAGAGAGAGAGAGAGAGAGAGAGAGAGAGAGAGAGAGAGAGAGAGAGAGAGAGAGAGAGAGATTGCTGTGGCTTTGGACTTCAGTCAGACTTCAAAGCTAAGTGTGTTTCTTCTGCCTGAGAACACCACATACCACAGCACCTCACAACACACTCTGATAGTTAATATATTAAGGTGCACGGATCAAAGGGACAGATGGTGTGTGTGTGTGTGTGTGTGTGTGTGTGTGTGTGTGTGTGTGTGTGTGTGTGTGTGTGAGAGAGAGAGAGAGAAAGAGAGAGAGAGAGAGAGAGAGAGAGGGGACGAGGTAGAGAGAAACAGGATTGATCTTAAGAGTCAACGATCAAACATGCAGCCTGACCTTTGTGTGTACTGTACGGATGTGTGTGTGCGTGCAAGTGAGTGAGTGAGTGAGTGAGTGAGAGAGGCTGCACGCACGCACGTGTGTGCATGCGTGTCTGTCTTCAGTAATTGGGTGTTCTGTTTTTCATTGAGTTTCATCTTGTGCCATTGTTACTCCCTGCACAAGAAGACCAAATGGTTTCTCTTCTCAAAGGTTCAGCATGTCGTCGTTGTCGGGCGGAAACCTCGTATCTCCAAGTTTCAAATGTCTACGTTCTTTTGCGAAGCAAAGCCCTGCCTCATCGTACAAGGCCGTCGCACAAAACTAGTGAAAACCGCAGATCTACAAGCACACAACGCCTCACGGCGCGAGGCGTTGTGAGCTTGTAGATCGCCTGTTTTCACTAGTTAAAATCATTTTTAAAATGACACATGGTTTTGGTCATACAAGGTTTTTGCCCGACAACGACGCTATAATGGTTATTATTGCATTTTGCATTGTGTGTGAATACAAGCGTGCTTGACATTTCATGCGTGACTACGTCATGTTTATGGGGAGAGATGTTGTCATTCTATATGCATATGCATCGCAGACAGACAGGGAGTTTTCTCTGAACTCTGGGAACCATGACAACACAACATACTGAAGCAATACATTATGAAACAATAAAGTAAACTATATGGCATGTTTGGCGGCCAAACCTTTCACTCCTATTATGCGGCTTTTGCACACTATATAAATGCATACATGTGCCTGTGTGTACATGATGTCATAAATAAACCACCCTTTAGTCTTTTGTTTGGGGAGTTTGTGTGTGTGCAGTGGCGTCAGTTCAGAAAAATCTAAGGTATGGCAACATGACTGACTGGTGTCTTGCACGCAGTCATGTTGCCATACCTTAGCAACAGGCTAATACATTTTTTTTAAGAAGTACTTTTTATTTTTTCCCCATATCTACGGCTTCTTGGGCTGGATATGGCAGCCTGGAACGGCTGTTCAAGTGCAGCTAAACCTGGCATGTTAGTAAACGTGCCACAATTAACAATAATGCTTTGCACCTGTGCAGCTGACCTCCGGAACCTGGGAATATACCATTTTGTCAAGATGGGGAGAATAAAAGTGTGGAGAATATAATTATAATACCTTGTTAAAGTGACCATTTTTGTTAAATTTTGCATTTGTTGTTTTTACTTTTACTGCAATTTAACAACATAATAACCAGCACAGATAGACAAAGAGACATTCATGGATTTATATTTAAAAGTAACTTTTATTTCCCCCCCTGGACCCAGGGTATGGCAGCTGCATACTCCTGCCATACCCAATTGACGCCCCTGTGTGTGTGTAACCACCTGGATTCGAACTCTGGTCTCCAGGAAATCAAATCAAAGTAATCCTCTCATGACCAAGGGAGTCATTTGGCTTATGGGCTCAGCCGAGGCTTCCCTGCTTGCTAGATGCGTGTGTGTGGATGTTCGATTCTTTCAGTTGTTTTCCATTGTTATCACTGCACTGTTTCGAGGAGACTCTCCGTACTCACACTAGTGTCTCGTCTTGTGTCTTTTTCGCAGAAACAGCGAAAGCGTTGGAGACCGACACGCCCACCGCTGCCATGGAGGAGCGAGAGGCGGAGCCGGAGAGAGCCGCTAGGGCAGAAGGAGAAGAGGGAGGAGGAGGAGGAGGAGGGAACGAGCCAGAGATCAACGGACAGTCGACGCCCCCGAAGAGCGTCGACGCGTCGACCCCCGCGGTCGCCGACGACCCGACGCCCGGCCAACGAGAGAAAGAGGAGAACTCTTCTTCGGGAGTGAAAGTGGAGGTGGAGAAGAACGGAGGGATGACGAACATAGAGGTGGAGGTGGTGGAGAAAGAGGCGGTGGCACCGCCGCCGCCGGTGGTCCCGGCGTCGTGCCGGCCTGCGCCCGCGCCCGCGCCACCCGGCCCGGAGGTGGGCGTGTTGCGGGGCAGTGAACTGTTTGGCTACGTGGGCATCGAGGCCGTCCTGGACCAGATGCGGCGCAAGACCATGAAGGCGGGCTTTGAGTTCAACATCATGGTGGTGGGTGAGTAATCAGAGTCACACGCGGCAGACGGCACATTTAAGCACCCATATCGTTGTTCAAGTCAAGTCAAGTTTATTATGTCCCAAACTGGGCAATTCATGTTACAGCAAATGATAAAAAAGCTCTAAAAAAACACAGAGAACATGCACAAACAAGAACATGGACATAGACATGGTCACAAGATCCAGATAACAGTAAGTATAAGTGTAAGTGTAACAACAACCATGAGAATAATCAGCTACATCCTCCTGCATCCAAATGAGAATTTGTACCTATTATCTTTTGTTACCAGGGGTTGTCAGGTGGAAACCTTGTATCTCCAAAACGTTTTGTTTTGTATTTATAATTTTAAAAATGATTTAAACTAGTGAAAATAGCCGATCTACAAGCACACAATGCCTCGCGGTTGTGTGCTTATAGATCTGCTATTTTCACTGGTTTTGAGTGACAGTCTTGTATAATGAAGCAACAAATTTGAAAACAAATTTGAAACTTGGAGATACAAGGTTTCTTCCCCGACAGTGACGATGTAAAAACACGGTTACGTTTCTTCGTAGCATTGTGACCGCGTAGACCCGCAATCTTTCGCCAGAATATTCGCCAATTAGGACCATGCCCAGAATAGGGATGCTATAGGATTCATGTGGTTCATTTGCTTAACATGTTAACAGATTTGTGTGTATGTAACACACACTCGCCGAATGCATGCACACACACACACACACACACACACACACACACACACACACACACACACACACACACACACACACACAAACACACACACACACACACACACACACACACTTCACGATGAGGGTGGTATTCTTTTTGTTGGTGGAAGAGTGAGTAGATCACTCCACGTGCTTATTGAATGAGGATTTAGTTAATGAGAGGAAAGGATTACATTACACATCAAAACATTGATAATAACAGGTTGTAATACCACAGGATGAGGAAGGATGAAACACTCTAAGGCGTACTGCTGTGACTTTGTTGACTGAGAGAATGTTTGAACTGTTTTTTAATTGAATTAATTCACTATGCTTTACGGGCTTGGGTGTTGCATGAGTATGATATGGCAGAAAGAAGAAATTGCATGGAGAAAAACCTATGAGGAAACTGCTGTCAAAATGCTCGCTGGGAGATTTCTCTGGTGCCTGAGGCTTAGCTCCCATAGTTCTCAACAACAACAGCTACAAACCTGCACAAAAAGCTAACAAAGTATACTCACGAAAAAGATAATATCCCAGATGCTGAGCAGAAGAACATACTCAAATCGAAAAAACAGAGTCAGCACTCTCGATCTTGATGATCCAGTGTGCAACGAAAGCTACAAACACAAATGACTATTTCATGGCAATGATCAAGTGTACAATGATAACCTGCAACTATTTTTTGCCTAGGTAGTAGAGGGTATATTTAGTCTGTTTTGAGTTGATTATTAAGGCACTTTATTAAGGCTGCTTTTCTTCAGTCAGCAAAGGTGGAAGGAAACAGGAAAGAGGAGATGGAGAGCGGTGGATGTGACTCAGAGCTATTACAGGTTCAAACCACGGTGGTTTGATTGTGCTCACAGTGTTATCGGGTTAAAGATGAAAATATATTACAAACCTTTGGCCTGGTGTGTGGAGATGATGACTGATTTGTACTTGTGTGGGCTAGTGTTTGTGCACCGAAAATAGCCGATCTACAAGGTAACAACGCGTCGCGCTGTGACGCATTGTGACCTTGAAGATCGGCTGTTTTTTGCCACATGACACACATGACTCAACCAAGTATAACATACAAGCTTCAGTGTCTGTACTGACTGAAATGATGTCCAGGGTAGTGAGACAGTACTGTATAGTATAGGAGACAAGCTGCAGCGCAGCGGAGCCTCTGGGGTTTCCCTGTCAACCACAAACACTCTCACACTCGCTGACGTGCCAGCAAGCCCTTTCCTGTTCACCTGCGCTTCCTGTGGGCCAAAACCTCATGTTCACGCATGTGTGCGTGCGTGCTTGCATGCGTGCGTGCGTGCGTGCGTGCGTGCGTGCGTGCGTGCGTGCGTGCGTGCGTGTGTGCGTGTGCGTGCGTGCGTGCGTGCGTGCGTGCGTGCGTGCGTGCGTGCGTGTGTGTGTGCGCGCGCGCGCGTGTGCGTGCGCATGCGGAAGTTGCTGAAGTTGCAGTAATCAGCTGCAGTGATAAGCTGAAAACAGAGATGTTATGATTGCCGATGTTGTGGAAGTCTGATGCCTGCAGGAAATGAAAAGCAGCCATGTTTCACTTTGAAGATATCGTCAGATCAAATATTCAACGCATGCACCATATTCTTCGAGTATATATAGGCTAACATTAATAACATCAATATAATCTCGTTAAACTGATAAAACACATCCATTGCTCTGTCCCTGGACTGGAGAGGCAAATCATTGTGAAAATGACATTTGTCGTGTGCTGGCAGTTTTTCTTAGTTTTATGATATTCTTGAGGCGTGCACTGTGAGACTTTTGTTTAACCTGGAGTGTTGCAGGCATCCTGCTTTGCAGTGCTTCCCTTTAACAACACTCCTGGCCCATAGAGTGTCAGTGGAAATCCAATCTACATGACGGTAGATCCCTGCCTACAATACGTCTTCTAAATGTAATGTTGTTAGAACAGCTGTGAGGACAGAGGCTAACAAAGCTACGGCTACTGCTTTAAAATGCAATTTGGATTTTCTTCTGCAGTGCATTTGTTTTTAAACACAATATGGTAGATTGTCCTCAGTTTCTATAGCTGAGCGAAGTGTTTAGAGGTCGACTTGAGAGTCTAGAATAGAGTTTAACCACCTTAAACTTTGTTGTACATCAAATGGCAAGAGTAGCAGATTTACAAGTTTGCTGTGGGGCATTGCAAGCTTGAAGGTCTCTTCTTTCTTTTTTAATCATTTTCATGCAACGTTCACTTTACACATTTTTGCTGAATGTTTGTCCATTGCCCGCCAGGATGCTAGGGTTCATGTGGTGAAAGGCATATTATGTTCTTAAAACTAACCTTTTTCACGATTTTACAATTATTGTATTTGGCATTTTATGCTTGAGTGTAGAGAGATAGAAAACCTAGGGCAGAGAGAGTGTGTGGAGCCATGCAAGACAATTCAATTCAAAGGATAAGTTAGATTCAAACTTTTTGTTTTTGAAAAATCTCGATATTCCGAGGTCCTGTTGTTTCGAGGTCCCGGTTTAGGCTTAGGGTTAGCATTCACCAGGTTAGCATTCACCAGGGTCGGCAGGTTATAGCCTCCGAGTACTGGGACTGGGCTAACCTGGGAAACACCTCGGAATAGCACTACGTGCCCTTTTGTTGCAACTCAGAGGAAGTGTTCTGTCCGAGCCACCAGGCAGGCGCCCCAATGTCCTGCACTATACTTTGGTTCCATTATGAACAGGGGTTCGGTGTGAATGGGTGGGCTTCAACTAGAAGACGGGCATTCTCCAGTTGCATGGTGCTAGCGGTGGTCAGAGCCAGCATCCTGGCCAGGGGCGTCACAAGGGGGGGGGGGGGGGGGGGGGGGGGGGGGGGGACTGAGCCCAAGGTGGAGGGGCCCTTGTTATACTTTAGCTTTTGAAAAGTCGTGAAAATGTTTTTCAAAAATAGCAGATCTACAAGCTCGCAGCGCGGCACTCGGTGCCGCGCTGTGAGCTTGTATATCTGCTATTTTTCAATAGTTAAAGCACAAAATGTGGGATTAAGTTACTTGAGCCCAAGGTGGAGGGGCCCTAGTATGTTATACTTTAGCTTTTGAAAAGTCGTGAAAATGTGTGCACATTTTTGGAATATACCGGTATGTATTTTCTAAGCGAACATCTGTAACTAAAATGTTGCTTCTGGGGGGGTCCCTAGAACTAAATGTTTTGAGATGGGGGTCCGTGGCCAAATAGATATCATTTTTGAAAAAAACCTTAGAAGGACTTGAAATATTCAAAGACTTTTTTTCACGATTTTTCAAAAATAGCAGATCTACAAGCTCACAGCGCGGCACTCGGTGCCGCGCTGTGAGCTTGTATATCTGCTATTTTTCAATGGTTAAAGCACAAAATGTGAGTGATCCTTGTTCCCAGGGCCCAGAATTTGGTGTGACACCCCTGATCCTGGCTGCTCACCACAAAGCTGTGCTGTCTTTTGTTTAGAACACCTGCTGCTTTGGCTTTTGACATAAACACGCACGCACGCTCCCGCACTCGCACGCACATTCACTCCTATTCTTTGTCCCGTTTATACAAGATGCAAGTTTATAATTATGTGCATCATTGTGTGTGTGTGTGTGTGTGTGTGTGTGTGTGTGTGTGTGTGTGTGTGTGTGTGGGTGTGGGTGTGGGTGTGTGTGTGTGTGTACCTGCTGGGAGCACTGTGTTGTTGCACTAGAGCCAACATTCCTCGCACGGGGCCGCTTTACTTCTGTCTTCACATTCAAAACAGACACACCACGCACTCTGGGCCAATCGCAGCGCCCGAGGCCTCAGGCCTGTCCTATCACAGAGCAGCATGCCGTGGCTGGCGTACGGTTAGACCAATGAGCAAGCGGGGAGCGATTGGCCAGCAGGTTGCCGAAGCTGGCCTGCGGAGAGACTCCTGAAAGGAGACTTGTTGTTGTTGGAATAGGTTGTTTTTGGTTGTTTGTGGAAGTTGTTTCTTTAAAGATTATGACTCACAAAGTCTTGTTTTGGATCTCCCTCTTTCTCTCTCTGTCATCCTCTCTGCTTTCCCTGTGTCCCTCCCTATTTTGGGCATGTCGCAATAGGCGAACATTCATTGGAAAAAAGGAAAACTTTCCACAACAAACTATGATCCACAAGCTTACAATACGACCAAAACCTTCCCTAAAACATCCAGGACAACACTCTACATGTCCCAGACTCTTCTCTCTTATGGCTAATGTCTGTCATGAACGAACGGCTCAAATGAACCAGTTCTTTTTGGTGAATGAAACGAACTAGGTCACTTCCCAAAAAGGTCTGATCAGTTGCAAATGCGATTTTGGGTATTGGCTGAAGAGAGTCTGTTCTCCGTTCCTCTTTCCGCATTGTGCAAGCTGGAACCTCGAGGGCGGGCTCTCTCACAGAAACCGACTGACTAGGAACGAAAAGCGAAAGGGATTATGGTTCATTCTCTGAATGAAGTGCTGTGACTCCCCTCCCCTCCCCTCCATGTTTTATCTCTATCTCTAATACTGAACGTCCCTGAATGATCCGGTTCACTGAAATGAACGATAGTTACCCCCACTACTTATGGCTCCTAAAGTGTGGAACGAGTTCCCCATTGCAGTTAGAACTGCATACTCACTCCCAATATTCCGCCGCAATCTGAAGACTCGCCTCTTCAGACACCTGCAGCTTAGCCCATAGCACTTGGCGTAGCCTTGATGACCTTGCAGGCTTATGAAAAGGCAGATGCCAGATTAATTTGTACACCTGGCATCCTATAATTTGTACATTTTTTTGATTGTTCTATTTAGACTGATGTTCTTGGTTTACCTATGATCCTAGATTACTATTTCTATGCATTTGATGTATTACCTCACGTTTTCCCTGCTTACTCTAAATCGCTCTGGATTAAGAGCCTCTATTAGATTATAAAGAGTAAATTGTACAATCCGTCACATGAGTGAGTGTTCACCGAAGACAGTTGGTATAGAGGGAGAAAAGGGGAAAAAAAACAGGGTCAACGGATATATTGGGTTTAAGTCAAGGGTGGGCAGCATTTATTTTCAGAGGGCCTTACTGACTACGTTAAAGTAAGTGAAGGGCCACACATTGTACAATTGAATTGAAACTTGAAACACATAACACATAAGAATGATGTTAAAACTGCATAAATTTGACAATTTAGACATGCCAGACTACTTTACAATGAGGCCCTTTCACAACGAGACAGCTGTACTGTACTCTGGCCTACAATAAAGATATTATAGTTTATTAGTTACATAAAAGAATCTGCGTCAATGCCATACCATCTTTTAAATTAGCCTATACATGTATACTGTATCTTATCTGACATGCAACACTCCATAGGTCACTGATAAAACACATTAGATTATGTTATAAATAAGAACTCGAGGTTGACTATTTCACTGTTACATTATAAACATAAAACATTTGAGTAGTACATCATAATACATACATAATTGGAGTCAAGTTAAACCAATTTATATAATGTAGTTCAGGGTTCCCCAATTAGTTTTCCCCAAGGGCCGAATTATGTCTAGGGTACCAAGCTGAGGGCCACAACATTGCAGGGGCGACGGCGGCGTTCCCACTA